>NC_060189.1:2616151-2819269 GCF_021184085.1 Oncorhynchus gorbuscha
CGAAACACACATTAAGAACAATACACACGTAACACACGCTAAGAACATAACACATGAAACACACGCTAAGAACATAACACACACTAAGAACACAACACATGACACACACGCTAAGAACATAACACACACTAAGAACACAACACATGACACACACGCTAAGAACATAACACACACTAAGAACACAACACATGACACACACGCTAAGAACACAACACATGAAACACACGCTAAGAACACAACACATGAAACACACGCTAAGAACACAACACATGAAACACACGCTAAGAACATAACACATGAAACACACGCTAAGAACATAACACATGAAACACACGCTAAGAACATAACACATGAAACACACGCTAAGAACATAACACACGCTAAGAACACAACACATGACACACACGCTAAGAACACAACACATGAAACACACGCTAAGAACATAACACATGAAACACACGCTAAGAACATAACACATGAAACACACGCTAAGAACATAACACACATGAACACACACGACACAACGCTAACACAACACATGAAACACACGCTAAGAACATAACACATGAAACACACGCTAAGAACATAACACAACACACGCTAAGAACATAACACATGAAACACACGCTAAGAACATAACACATGAAACACACGCTAAGAACATAACACAACACACGCTAAGAACATAACACATGAAATACATGATAAGAACACAACACATGACACACGCTAAGAACACAACACATGAAACACACACTAAGAACACAACACATGACACACACGCTAAGAACATAACACACACTAAGAACACAACACATGACACACACGCTAAGAACATTACACATAAAACACACGCTAAGAACACAACACATGAAACACACGCTAAGAACATAACACATGAAACACACGCTAAGAACACAACACATGAAACACACGCTAAGAACACAACACATGAAACACACGCTAAGAACATAACACAACACACGCTAAGAACATTACACATAAAACACACGCTAAGAACACAACACATGAAACACACGCTAAGAACACAACACATGAAACACACGCTAAGAACACAACACATGAAACACACGCTAAGAACATAACACAACACACGCTAAGAACATAACACATAAAACACACGCTAAGAACATAACACATGAAACACACGCTAAGAACATAACACATGCTAAGAACATTACACATGAAACACATAGGCCTTCTCACAGGGGAAATGCTTTATTTAATATTCAAAACAACACCATGTTGAATTATCTATTTACACGATTTAAAACCATTATTCCCAAACGGTTAACTTTGTATGGTTACATTCATAGAATGTATAATTTATTGGAATCTTATACGCTAGAAGATTTGTATAGTAGTTTGTTTAAAAACCTGTATGGATTGGATGTATCAATAACAGCCTCACCTAAAACACTACGGTGACTTTATTTAACTCTGTCCTCTGATAACTTCTATCCAGTCCATCCTCTCCTGTCTGCTGGGAGCCTGGATGTAGTAGTGAGTATCAAACTGAGTGATGATCTTCAACAGGTTACCTTGGACTTTACCCTTCACACCTGTGTGAGAGTGAGTGAGTGAGAGAGTGAGTGAGTGAGTGAGTGAGTGAGTGAGTGAGTGAGTGAGTGAGTGAGTGAGAAGAGAGAGAATCAGCCTCCCCAGACTGACTGACTCACTGCTCTCTCTATGGGTCATGTTCAGGAAGGACAAAACGTTTTGAAACAGAATGAAACTAGTTGGGTACAACCTGAACTTCAATGAGAACATTTGGATCAAGATGTTTTTACTAGTGTGCCCTACTGAACTCAACCCGTGCCTGTCACAGGCCAGTCCTATTGTGTTGTCAGCCACACCTTTACTGAAGCAAGACAGCTGTGTCTTAGGGCTGTCTGAGAGAGAGAGTGACTCAGTGTGTGTACGTGTGCGCTCGTTTGTGTTTGTGTGACTCACCTGAAGGAACACCGTTGTCGTCCAGAGCAGAGACCAGACAGCCTCGGAGAGAGAACCCGCCCACGGGACTGATGTCATCCTGATGTCATCAACAAGTGACATAACACAGGAAGTGGATGAGACAGAACACAAACAACATGATGTCAATAGACACAGAAGAAGACTGAAGAGAATGACAACCTGTATGGAAAGATAGCCTGTGTACCAGTTTATTTGTGCGTTCTTGCCATAGCACAAATAGACACAGAAGAAGACTGAAGAGAATGACAACCTGTATGGAAAGATAGCCTGTGTACCAGTTTATTTGTGCGTTCTTGCCATAGCACAAATAGACACAGAAAAAGACTGAAGAGAATGACAACCTGTATGGAAACATAGCCTGTGTACCAGTTTATTTGTGCGTTCTTGCCATAGCACAAATAGACACAGAAGAAGACTGAAGAGAATGACAACCTGTATGGAAAGATAGCCTGTGTACCAGTTTATTTGTGCGTTCTTGCCATAGCACAAATAGACACAGAAGAAGGGTGAAGAGAACGAGAACCTGTATGGCAAGATAGCACAAATAGACTTGTACCCAGGCTATGGCAAGATAGCACAAATAGACTGGTACCCAGGCTATGAGTATATAGCTATAGTCTACAGCCATGTCACCTTACTGGGGTCATAGTAGTGAAGGTAACCAATAGTGACTCACCTTACTGGGGTCATAGTAGTGAAGGTAACCAATAGTGACTCACCTTACTGGGGTCATAGTAGTGAAGGTAACCAATAGTGACTCACCTTACTGGGGTCATAGTAGTGAAGGTAACCAATAGTGACTCACCTTACTGGGGTCATAGTAGTGAAGGTAACCAATAGTGACTCACCTTACTGGGGTCATAGTAGTGAAGGTAACCAATAGTGACTCACCTTACTGGGGTCATAGTAGTGAAGGTAATCAATAGTGACTCACCTTACTGGGGTCATAGTAGTGAAGGTAACCAATAGTGACTCACCTTACTGGGGTCATAGTAGTGAAGGTAACCAATAGTGACTCACCTTACTGGGGTCATAGTAGTGAAGGTAACCAATAGTGACTCACCTTACTGGGGTCATAGTAGTGAAGGTAACCAATAGTGACTCACCTTACTGGGGTCATAGTAGTGAAGGTAACCAATAGTGACTCACCTTACTGGGGTCATAGTAGTGAAGGTAACCAATAGTGACTCACCTTACTGGGGTCATAGTAGTGAAGGTAACCAATAGTGACTCACCTTACTGGGGTCATAGTAGTGAAGGTAACCAATAGTGACTCACCTTACTGGGGTCATTGTAGTGAAGGTAACCAATAGTCACTCACATTACTGGGGTCATAGTAGTGAAGGTAACCAATAGTGACTCACCTTACTGGGGTCATTGTAGTGAAGGTAACCAATAGTCACTCACATTACTGGGGTCATAGTAGTGAAGGTAACCAATAGTGACTCACCTTACTGGGGTCATAGTAGTGAAGGTAACCAATAGTGACTCACCTTACTGGGGTCATAGTAGTGAAGGTAACCTGGCTCTGATCGCAGTACAAACAGTCGAACCTTCCAGTTCTTTCTTTTGTGTCCCTGTATTAGAGGAAGACAGGAGACAAGAAGAACCAAACACATGGTATGTAGACAAGTGTGGTTATGAGAGCAGAGTTGAAGCAGAGAACAAACACAAAGACTATGCCCCGTCCAACCCCAGATAGTTTGGGCTGATTGGCAAAGACTAGGCAACAGCCAACCCCAGATAGTTTGGGCTGATTGGCAAAGACTATGCCCCGTCCAACCCCAGATAGTTTGGGCTGATTGGCAAAGACTATGCCCCGTCCAACCCCAGATAGTTTGGGCTGATTGGCAAAGACTAGGCAACAGCCAACCACAGATAGTTTGGGCTGATTGGCAAAGACTAGGCAACAGCCAACCACAGATAGTTTGGTCTGATTGGCAAAGACTAGGCAACAGCCAACCACAGATAGTTTGGGCTGATTGGCAAAGACTAGGCAACAGCCAACCACAGATAGTTTGGGCTGATTGGCAAAGACTAGGCAACAGCCAACCACAGATAGTTTGGGCTGATTTGCAAAGACTAGGCAACAGCCAACCACAGATAGTTTGGGCTGATTGGCAAAGACTAGGCAACAGCCAACCACAGATAGTTTGGGCTGATTTGCAAAGACTAGGCAACAGCCAACCACAGATAGTTTGGGCTGATTGGCAAAGACTAGGCAACAGCCAACCACAGATAGTTTGTGCTGATTGGCAAAGACTAGGCAACAGCCAACCACAGATAGTTTGGGCTGATTGGCAAAGACTAGGGCACAGCCAACCACAGATAGTTTGGGCTGATTTGCAAAGACTAGGCAACAGCCAACCACAGATAGTTTGGGCTGATTTGCAAAGACTAGGCAACAGCCAACCACAGATAGTTTGGGCTGATTTGCAAAGACTAGGCAACAGCCAACCCCAGATAGTTTGGTCTGATTTGCAAAGACTAGGGCACAGCCAACCCCAGATAGTTTGGTCTGATTTGCAAAGACTAGGCAACAGCCAACCCCAGATAGTTTGGTCTGATTTGCAAAGACTATGCCCCGTCCAACCCTAGATAGTTTGGGCTGATTGGCAAAGACTAGGGCACAGCCAACCACAGATAGTTTGGGCTGATTGGCAAAGACTAGGCCACAGCCAACCACAGATGGTTTGGGCTGATTGGCAAAGACTAGGCCACAGCCAACCACAGATAGTTTGGGCTGATTGGCAAAGACTAGGCCACAGCCAACCACAGATAGTTTGGGCTGATTGGCAGAGTTTTTCTCACCTGTTTCAGTAGATAACCCCTTTTCAGGACTTTCCCACTTAGTTCCATGGCTGATAGGGAAGTCTCAGCCTTCACACTGCCTCTTTTCTTAAAGTTCTCTGACTGGGAGAGACAACACGGACACATTCACAAGGAAACACAGTCGGACATCTGGTTTAGACACCGTCTAAAGCGCAACAGTACATGTGAATGAATCAGTGAATCAATCAGTGAATCAATCAGTGAATCAGTCAGTGAATCAGTCAGTGAATCAATCAGTGAATCAGTCAGTCAATCAATCAACCTTCACGGAGAGAAGGGGTTACTACTATAACTAGGGACAGTCACTCACAAAGCTGTAGAGAACAGTGGAGTCATCCAGGAACTGCTCACTGAGTCCATGGCTGCGCTGAGCCTCAACGCTCCTCAGACCTACAGGGCGTAGGAAACCTTCCTCCAGGACGGCCGAGGACAGAGTCACAGCCTCTACACGGGTCAGAGCCAGCTGATTGAACACCAGCCAGTCCACCACCGCAGAACCTTGAGAGAGAGAGAGAGGGGGGAGAGGGAGAGGGAGAGAGAGAGGGGGAGAGAGAGGGAAGGAGAAAGAGTATGAGAGAGAGAGGGAGAGAGAGGGAGAGGGAAGGAGAAAGAGTATGAGAGAGAGGGAGAGAGGGAAGGAGAAAGAGTATGAGAAAGAGAGAGAGAGAGAGAGAGAGAGAGAGAGAGAGAGAGAGAGAGAGAGAGAGAGAGAGAGAGAGAGAGAGAGAGAGAGAGGGAAGGAAGGAGAAAGAGAGGGAGAAAGCGAGGGAGAGAGAGAGGGGGAGAGAGAGAGGGAAGGAGAGAGAGAGGGAGAGAGAGGGGAGAGAGAGAGAGAGAGAGAGGGAAGGAGAGAGAGAGGGAAGGAGAAAGAGAGGGAGAGAGGGGAGAGAGAGAGAGAGAGGGAAGGAGGGAAGGAGAAAGAGAGGGAGAAAGAGTATGAGAGAGAGAGGGGGAGAGAGGGAGAGAGAGAGGGAAGGAGAAAGAGAGGGAGAAAGAGTGAGAGAGAGAGGGGAGAGAGAGAGGGGGGAGAGAGAGAGAGAGGGAAGGAGAAAGAGAGGGAGAAAGAGTATGAGAGAGAGAGGGGAGAGAGAGAGAGAGGGAAGGAGAAAAGAGAGGGAGAGATGGAGAGAGAGAGGGAGAGAGAGGGAAGAAAGAGTATGAGAGAGAGAGGGGGAGAGAGAGAGAGGGAGAAAGAGTATGAGAGAGAGAGGGTGGAGAGAGAGAGGGAAGGAGAAAGAGAGGGAGAGAGGGGGAGAGAGAGAGAGAGAGAGAGAGCGAAGGAGAAAGAGAGGGAGAGAGGGGGAGAGAGAGAGGGAGAGGGAGAAAGAGTATGAGAGAGAGGGGGGAGAGAGAGAGGGAGAGAGAGAGAGAGAGGGAGAAAGAGTATGAGAGAGGGGGAGAGAGAGAGAGAGAGAGAGAGAGAGAGAGAGAGAGACAGAGAGAAGAGAGAGAGAGAGAGAGACAGAGGGAGAGAGAAATAGAGAGAGAGAGAGACAGAGAGAGAGAGAGAGAGAAATAGAGAGAGAGGGAGAGAGAGAGAGAGAGAGAGAGAGAGAGAGAGAGAGAGAGAGAGAGAGAGAGAGGGAGAGAGAGAAAAGGAGAGAGGGATCCACAGCATCAGCACCACTGTCATTACATCCATCCACAACAATCTCAGAGATCCCCTCCACCAACAGCACCAACAGCAGTAGTATGTTCAACTGGGATCACATACACACACGTCTGTTAAGTGGGATATACACGGAGTGTACAAAACATGAAGAACTCTTTCCATGACACAGACTGACCAGGTGAATCCAGGTGAATGCCATGATCCCTTATTGATGTCACTTGTTAAATCCACTTCAATCAGTGTAGAATGAAGGGGAGGAGACAAAGGATTTTTAAATCTTGAGACAATTTTCAATTTTAATTTTACCTTTATTTAACCAGGCAAGTCAGTTAAGAACATATTCTTATTTTCAATGACAGCCTGGGAACAGTGGGTTAACTGCCTGTTCAGGGGCAGAACGACAGATTTGTACCTTGTCAGCTCGGGGGTTTGAACTCACAACCTTCCGGTTACTAGTCCAACGCTCTAACCACTAGGCTACCTGCCGCCTCTACACTCTAACCACTAGGCTACGCTGCCGCCCCAATTGAGACATGGATTGTGTTATGTGGGCCATTCAGAGGGTGAACGGGCAAGACAAAAGATTGAAGTGTCTTTTGAACGGGGTCTGGTAGCAGGTGCTAGGCACACTGGTTCTGGTTCTGGTAGGTGCCCCGGTTTGTGTCAAGAACTGCAACGCTGCAGTTTTTTTCATGCTCAACAGTTTCCCGTATGTTTCAAGAATGGTCCACCACCCAAAGGACATCCAGCCAACTTGACACAACTGTGAGAAGCATTGGAGTCAACATGGGCCAGCATCCCTGTGGAACGCTTTCGACACCTTGTGGAGTCAACATGGGCCAGCATCCCTGTGGAACGCTTTCGACACCTTGTAGAGTCCATGACCTGACGAATTGAGGCTGTTCTGAGGACACAAAAGGGGGTGCAACTCAATATTAGGAAGGTGTTCTTAATGTTTGGTTCACTCACTGTATGTCAGGCTGTGTGTCAGAGCGTCTCACCTGAGAAGCAGTTGCTGTAGGAGCTTCCCTGTTCGTTGTGGCTGGTCAGCTTGATGCCACTGTGGACATCATACATGGAGTCCACTACCTGGCTGGGAGAAGGAAGGACAACACACCATGTCAGCTGGACACAATTCACCTCTTAGCTCTTCCCCTTGGCCCCAACCCTTTAGCTGGAATGGCTTCACTACTGACCAGCTGTGTGACTGTCTTTGTGGAATAGCGTCACTATTGACCAGCTGTGTGACTGTCTTTATGGAGTAGCGTCACTATTGCCCAGCTGTGTGACTGTCTTTATAGAATAGCTTCACTATTGACTAGCTGTGTGACTGTCTTTATAGAATAGCTTCACTACTGACCAGCTGTGTGACTGTCTCTATGAAATAGCGTCACTATTGACCAGCTGTGTGACTGTCTCTATGAAATAGCGTCACTATTGACCAGCTGTGTGACTGTCTTTATGGAATAGCTAAAGACTTCACTCATGTGACTAATAGACTAAATACAACCAAGCAGGCAACGTTATTACAACCAGTTTCTAACCATGTAATCTGCTTGTAATAACGTCATTTTAAACCGTGTTGATGGTTGGGGAAAGTCTTTCAGCCAAGGCTCCTAAAGTGTCTCACTTCAGGCTAACGCTGTGTAGTTGTAGTGACTGGTGCCCAGTGGTTTTAGACTGGCTCGGGGTAGGAGAGTCAGCTGGGCGGAGCTTCTCCACCGCTGCACCGATATCCGCTGCCCATTGGTCACGCTCCTCCCGAGAACACGTCTCCAGGAAGTACTCGGCAGAACTCTTGGTTTGCAGTTTGAACACCAGCTGAGGTACAGTAAAAAAACAAAGAAGACCATGATGTTGAATTCCTGAAGATTACATCTTAACCCCAAGATGATATCATGATGCGTCCCACAGCATCGAGAGATGTTTCCAACACACCTTTGAAAACTATGAAAAGCGCACTGTATCTACGATGATAGCGCCCAGTGGTCTAAGGTTGAAACTACTCTAATAAAATAAAATAAAAAGCTATTTATGACGGGATGTCCCCGGGCATTGCATTCTCTAGTATGATTTCAGCAGGAAGCAAAAGGCTGGGCTGGGCTCAACAGAGCTGAGACACTCTCACTTCGCAGCATGTTTTCGACAATACAACACGTAATCTATTGGCACATCTAGTGCAGCGATATATCCTCAGGGCAACAGTTTCAGAGACATGAACAGCATACACTATATAATGCTATTCTATTAGAATAGAATCATAATTCTAGAATAGAATCATAAATTCTAGAATATAATCATTTCTGTTCTAATCACATAGATCAGCATTAGAACCATGATGGAGTTATAATATGTAATTACATGATTTGATTGCTGTTCAACAGCCATAATGTCACTGATTCCAGACGAGGTAAACGTAAAAGGTGCTTGTACATTAACTCACCGGGCGGTTGTCATACTCCAGAAACGGACAAGAGATTTTACAATCGGTCAACATGATCCTCCCGCGTTGACAGGAGTCTCTCTTCCCTCCGTCATATTTATAGTAGAGCAACTGGTCTGGATAGAGTACAAACCAGCGAGCCTTCCAGTTGTGAACTACATGGCCCTAGAGTTACAATTAGAAAATATATATTCATTAAAATGCATTCTATGCATTTTATAACTACTTAGTTAAAACAATGTTATAACACATTTATGAATAATAGTCAAATGAAATGCGCGTCATTTGGACATATAACGGTTTATTTAATCTTACCCGTTTCACAAGGAATCCCTCTTTCAGGATAGGGTTCTTCTGATCTTCTTCCATAGTCAGTCAGTTGTTCTACCTCAACGCAGGTCTCGAAGCACGGTTTATCTCTCACCTGGCTGCTGCGTCATCTGGTACACACCCAGCCAGCACAGAACTCTCAGAACATCGGAATGCAGAAAAAAAAAACCCGTGGCTCCAAGTAAAATATGTATGTATATATGATCCCCTCTTTCCACAAAGGGCTTCTCTATTTGAAATATAAAGGTACATTCCGATTAAGTCGACATATGCAGAGTATAAGTGAATCCAGTCTCCGCAAAATCAGAGACAGTAATGCGTATCGTCGGTTACATGCAGACAATAATAGTCACATTAATATATTAGTTCAATGTAAACGTTTTACATGCTTTACAAAAATAACTATTTCCCTAATAATCCTGTTGACATGATCACTTCTGAAATCAGGTCTGGTGGGAATGTAAAATAAACGTTCTACCAAGTGTAATAACATTGATATAATAATAATATGCCATTTAGCAGACGCTTTTATCCAAAGCGACTTACAGTCATGTGTGCATACATTCTACGTCCCGGGAATCGAACCCACTACCCTGGCGTTACAAGCGCCATGCTCTACCAACTGAGCTACAGCAGGACCATGCATGTACTCCTTTACTTTGTATTTCTATCGCGCTGTAGTGCAGGTATTTAGCGCCTCAGGTTAAATACGGCCCATACTCTCTGTAAAATATAACATCTTGTTAGTGGATCTGCTCGCGACAGAGAACCGTAACCCAAAGGCAGGCAGATGGTGATATTAAGTCGTTTCATCTTACTGTCCAAAGGGAAAGTTTTCAGCAGGCTATACACTCCTATAGTCACTTGACACCTGGATCACACTGAGAGTGGATTGTTGCGCAAAATGGTCCTCAACATTCACCTTCTGCTACCATTTCTGCCAAGCCGTCTATGCATACAGTTTGAATGCACACAGTTTGACCATACAGTTTAAAGCATACAGTTTGAATGCAAAAAAAGTGTGACCATACAGTTTAAAGCATACAGTTTGATGCATACAGTTTGAAGCATACAGTTTGACGCAAGGTTCGATAAATCCACTCAGAACGCACTGCAACTGTCTCTGCAACGCAACACTGCCAAGGCAAACACAGCCTTCCATTGGGAATGAATGTACTGTGGGGATTTGGGCCTAGTCTATGGATTTCACATGATATGCATCTGTTGGTAACAGATGACGGGGATTTGGGCCTAGTCTCGGAGAAGCAGTATATCCTTCACGTAGGACTCATTAAAGAAAAAAATCTTTGTCTAATCTGAGGTGAGTTTATCGCTGTTCTGATTTCCAGAAGCTCTTTTCGGTCATAAGAGATGGTAACAGCAACAATTATGTACAAGATAACTTACAAACTGGTACTCTGTGTATAGAGCCAAGTTTTCGTTACTCAGTACTGGTACTCTGTGTATAGAGCCAAGTTATCGTTACTCAGTACTGGTACTCTGTGTATAGAGCCATGTTATCATTGACTCAGTACTAGTACTCTGTGTATAGAGCCATGTTTGTCATGCTGGTGAAAGAGGACCCAAAAGCGACTTGGCGAAAACAGAGTCTTTAATCCAGTAAAGTAAATACAATCAAAAAACAACTTTCACTCGAAATGACGAGGACAAACTGGAGACTCGATCTTGAACAGCAGGTGAACAGCAGGTTGCCTCGGGAAGGCACTTGAACCAGACAGACTCAGACACCTGCTCACCACGCAGCATCTGAGGAAAACACGACACGACAGGGCGATACACAAACACAGCACGGTGAATTCTAGACAAGGAACCGACAGGGCAGAAACGAATAACAAGGAGAGAAATAGGGACTCTAATCAGGGAAAAGGATCGGGAACAGGTGTGGGAAGACTAAATGATTGATTAGGGGAATAGGAACAGCTGGGAGCAGGAACGGAACGATAGAGAGAAGAGAGAGCGGGAGAGTGAGAGAGGGAGGGGGAGAGAGAGGACAGAAAGAGGGAACGAACCCAACAAGACCAGCAGGGGGAAACGAACAGAAGGGAAAGCACAAGGACAAGACAATATATGACAAAACATGACAGTACCCCCCACTCACCGAGCGCCTCCTGGCGCACTCGAGGAGGAATCCTGGCGGCAACGGAGGAAATCATCAATGAGTGAACGGTCCAGCACGTCCCGAGACGGAACCCAACTCCTCTCCTCAGGACCGTAACCCTCCCAATCCACTAAGTATTGGTGACCCCGTCCCGAGAACGCATGTCCATGATCTTATGTACCTTGTAAATAGGTGCGCTCGACAAGGACGGGAGGGGGAGGGAAGACGAACGGGAGTGCGAAGAAAGGGCTTGACACAGGAGACATGGAAGACAGGATGGACGCGACGAAGATGTCGCGGAAGAAGCAGTCGCACAGCGACAGGATTGACGACCTGGGAGACACGGAACGGACCAATGAACCGCGGAGTCAACTTACGAGAAGCTGTCGTAAGAGGAAGGTTGCGAGTGGAAAGCCACACTCTCTGGCCGCAACAATACCTTGGACTCTTAATCCTGCGTTTATTGGCGGCTCTCACAGTCTGTGCCCTGTAACGGCAAAGTGCAGACCTCACCCTCCTCCAGGTGCGCTCACAACGTTGGACAAACGCTTGAGCGGAGGGAACGCTGGACTCGGCAAGCTGGGATGAGAACAGAGGAGGCTGGTAACCCAGACTACTCTGAAACGGAGATAACCCGGTAGCAGACGAAGGAAGCGAATTGTGAGCGTATTCTGCCCAGGGGAGCTGTTCTGCCCAAGACGCAGGGTTTCTGAAAGAAAGGCTGCGTAGTATGCGACCAATCGTCTGATTGGCCCTCTCTGCTTGACCGTTAGACTGGGGATGAAACCCGGAAGAGAGACTGACGGACGCACCAATCAAACGACAGAACTCCCTCCAAAACTGTGACGTGAATTGCGGACCTCTGTCTGAAACGGCGTCTAACGGGAGGCCATGAATTCTGAATACATTCTCGATAATGATTTGTGCCGTCTCCTTAGCGGAAGGAAGTTTAGCGAGGGGAATGAAATGTGCCGCCTTAGAGAACCTATCGACAACCGTAAGAATCACAGTCTTCCCCGCAGACAAAGGCAGACCGGTAATGAAGTCTAGGGCGATGTGAGACCATGGTCGAGAAGGAATGGGGAGCGGTCTGAGACGACCGGCAGGAGGAGAGTTACCCGACTTAGTCTGCGCGCAGTCCGAACAAGCAGCCACGAAACGGCGCGTGTCACGCTCCTGAGTCGGCCACCAAAAGCGCTGGCGAATAGACGCAAGAGTGCCTCGAACACCGGGATGACCAGCTAACTTGGCAGAGTGAGCCCACTGAAGAACAGCCAGACGAGTGGAAACAGGAACGAAAAGGAGGTTACTAGGACAAGCGCGCGGCGACGCAGTGTGCGTGAGTGCTTGCTTAACCTGTCTTTCAATTCCCCAGACTGTTAACCCGACAACACGCCCATAAGGAAGAATCCCCTCGGGATCAGTAGAAGCCACAGAAGAACTAAACAGACGGGATAAGGCATCAGGCTTGGTGTTCTTGCTACCCGGACGGTAAGAAATCACAAACTCGAAACGAGCGAAAAACAACGCCCAACGAGCTTGACGGGCATTAAGTCGTTTGGCAGAACGGATGTACTCAAGGTTCTTATGGTCTGTCCAAACGACAAAAGGAACGGTCGCCCCCTCCAACCACTGTCGCCATTCGCCTAGGGCTAAGCGGATGGCGAGCAGTTCACGGTTACCCACATCATAGTTGCGCTCAGATGGCGACAGGCGATGAGAAAAATAAGCGCAAGGATGAACCTTATCGTCAGACTGGAAGCGCTGGGATAGAATGGCTCCCACGCCTACCTCTGAAGCGTCAACCTCGACAATGAATTGTCTAGTGACGTCAGGAGTAACGAGGATAGGAGCGGACGTAAAACGTTCTTTTAGAAGATCAAAAGCTCCTGGGCGGAACCAGACCACTTAAAACACGTCTTGACAGAAGTAAGAGCTGTGAGAGGGGCAGCAACTTGACCGAAATTACGAATGAAACGCCGATAGAAATTAGCGAAACCTAAAAAGCGCTGCAACTCGACACGTGACCTTGGAACGGGCCAATCACTGACAGCTTGGACCTTAGCGGAATCCATCTGAATGCCTTCAGCGGAAATAACGGAACCGAGAAAAGTAACGGAGGAGACATGAAAAGAGCACTTCTCAGCCTTTACGTAGAGACAATTCTCTAAAAGGCGCTGTAGAACACGTCGAACGTGCTGAACATGAATCTCGAGTGACGGAGAAAAAATCAGGATATCGTCAAGATAGACAAAAACAAAGATGTTCAGCATGTCTCTCAGAACATCATTAACTAATGCCTGAAAAACAGCTGGCGCATTGGCGAGACCGAACGGCAGAACCCGGTACTCAAAATGCCCTAACGGAGTGTTAAACGCCGTTTTCCACTCGTCCCCCTCTCTGATGCGCACGAGATGGTAAGCGTTACGAAGGTCCAACTTAGTAAAGCACCTGGCTCCCTGCAGAATCTCGAAGGCTGATGACATAAGGGGAAGCGGATAACGATTCTTAACCGTTATGTCATTCAGCCCTCGATAATCCACGCAGGGGCGCAGAGTACCGTCCTTCTTCTTAACAAAAAGAACCCCGCCCCGGCCGGAGAGGAAGAAGGCACTATGGTACCGGCGTCAAGAGACACAGACAAATAATCCTCGAGAGCCTTACGTTCGGGAGCCGACAGAGAGTATAGTCTACCCCGAGGAGGAGTGGTCCCCGGAAGGAGATCAATACTACAATCATACGACCGGTGAGGAGGAAGGGAGTTGGCTCGGGACCGACTGAAGACCGTGCGCAGATCATGATATTCCTCCGGCACTCCTGTCAAATCGCCAGGTTCCTCCTGAGAAGTAGGGACAGAAGAAACGGGAGGGATGGCAGACATTAAACACTTCACATGACAAGAAACGTTCCAGGATAGGATAGAATTACTAGACCAATTAATAGAAGGATTATGACATACTAGCCAGGGATGACCCAAAACAACAGGTGTAAACGGTGAACGGAAAATCAAAAAGAAATAGTCTCACTGTGGTTACCAGATACTGTGAGGGTTAAAGGTAGTGTCTCAAATCTGATACTGGGAAGATGACTACCATCTAAGGCGAACATGGGCGTAGGCTTCTCTAACTCTCTGAAAGGAATGTCATGTTTCCGAACCCATGCTTCATCCATGAAACAACCCTCAGCCCCAGAGTCTATCAAGGCACTACATGTAGCACCCGAACCGGTCCAGCGTAGATGGACCGACAAAGTAGTACAGGATTTTGATGGAGAGACTTGAGTAGTTGCGCTCACCTGTAGCCCTCCGCTTACAGATGAGCTCTGGCTTTACTGGACATGAATTAACAAAATGTCCAGCAACTCCGCAATAGAGGCACAGGCGGTTGGTGATCCTCCGTTCCCTCTCCTTAGTCGAGATGCGAATCCCTCCCAGCTGCATGGGCTCAGTCTCTGAGCCAGAGGAGGGAGATGGTTGCGATGCGGAGCAGGGAAACACCGTTGATGCGAGCTCTCTTCCACGAGCCCGGTGACGAAGATCTACCCGTCGTTCTATGCGGATGGCGAGAGCAATCAAAGAGTCCACATCTGAAGGAACCTCCCGGGAGAGAATCTCATCCTTAACCACTGCGTGGAGTCCCTCCAGAAAACGAGCGAGCAGCGCCGGCTCGTTCCACTCACTAGAGGCAGCAAGAGTGCGAAACTCAATAGAATAATCCGTTATGGACCGTTCACCTTGGCATAAGGAAGCCAGGGCCCTAGAAGCCTCCCTACCAAAAACTGAACGGTCAAAAACCCGAATCATCTCCTCTTTAAAGTTCTGGAACTTGTTAGAGCAATCAGCCCTTGCCTCCCAGATAGCTGTGCCCCATTCTCGAGCCCGGCCAGAAAGGAGTGAAATGACGTAAGCAACCCGAGCTCTCTCTAGAGTATGTGTTGGGTTGGAGAGAGAACACAATCTCACACTGCGTGAGAAAGGAGCGGCACTCAGTGGGCTGCCCGGAGTAGCAAGGTGGGTTATTAACCCTAGGTTCTGGAGGCTCGGCAGGCCAGGAAGTAACAGGTGGCACGAGACGTAGACTCTGGAACTGTCCAGAGAGGTCGGAAACCTGAGCGGCCAGGTTCTCCACGGCATGACGAGCAGCAGACAATTCCTGCTCGTGTCTGCCGAGCATGGCTCCTTGGATCTCGACGGCAGTGTAACGAGCGTCTGAAGTCGCTGGGTCCATTCCTTGGTCGGTTCCTTCTGTCATGCTGGTGAAAGAGGACCCAAAAGCGACTTGGCGAAAACAGAGTCTTTAATCCAGTAAAGTAAATACAATCAAAAAACACAACTTTCACTCGAAATGACGAGGACAAACTGGAGACTCGATCTTGAACAGCAGGTGAACAGCAGGTTGCCTCGGGAAGGCACTTGAACCAGACAGACTCAGACACCTGCTCACCACGCAGCATCTGAGGAAAACACGACACGACAGGGCGATACACAAACACAGCACGGTGAATTCTAGACAAGGAACCGACAGGGCAGAAACGAATAACAAGGAGAGAAATAGGGACTCTAATCAGGGAAAAGGATCGGGAACAGGTGTGGGAAGACTAAATGATTGATTAGGGGAATAGGAACAGCTGGGAGCAGGAACGGAACGATAGAGAGAAGAGAGAGCGGGAGAGTGAGAGAGGGAGGGGGAGAGAGAGGGACAGAAAGAGGGAACGAACCCAACAAGACCAGCAGGGGGAAACGAACAGAAGGGAAAGCACAAGGACAAGACAATATATGACAAAACATGACAATGTTATCATTGACTCAGTACTGGTACTCTGTGTATAGAGCCATGTTATCATTGACTCAGTACTGGTACTCTGTGTATAGAGCCATGTTATCATTGACTCAGTACTGGTACTCTGTGTATAGAGTCATGTTATCATTGACTCAGTACTGGTACTCTGTGTATAGAGCCATGTTATCATTGACTCAGTACTGGTACTCTGTGTATAGATCCATGTTATCATTGACTCAGTACTGGTACTCTGTGTATAGAGCCATGTTATCATTGACTCAGTACTAGTACTCTGTGTATATAACCATGTTATCATTGACTCAGTACTGGTACTCTGTGTATAGAGTCAAGTTATCATTGACTCAGTACTGGTACTCTGTGTATAGATCCATGTTATCATTGACTCAGTACTGGTACTCTGTGTATAGAGTCATGTTATCATTGACTCAGTACTGGTACTCTGTGTATAGAGCCATGTTATCATTGACTCAGTACTGGTACTCTGTGTATAGAGTCATGTTATCATTGACTCAGTACTGGTACTCTGTGTATAGAGCCATGTTATCATTGACTCAGTACTGGTACTCTGTGTATAGAGTCATGTTATCATTGACTCAGTACTAGTACTCTGTGTATAGAGCCATGTTATCATTGACTCAGTACTGGTACTCTGTGTATAGAGCCATGTTATCATTGACTCCGTACTAGTACTCTGTGTATAGAGCCATGTTATCATTGACTCCGTACTAGTACTCTGTGTATAGAGCCATGTTATCATTGACTCAGTACTGGTACTCTGTGTATAGAGCCATGTTATCATTGACTCCGTACTAGTACTCTGTGTATAGAGCCATGTTATCATTGACTCCGTACTAGTACTCTGTGTATAGAGCCATGTTATCATTGACTCAGTACTGGTACTCTGTGTATAGAGCCATGTTATCATTGACTCAGTACTAGTACTCTGTGTATAGAGCCATGTTATCATTGACTCAGTACTGGTACTCTGTGTATAGAGCCATGTTATCATTGACTCAGTACTGGTACTCTGTGTATAGAGCCATGTTATCATTGACTCAGTACTGGTACTCTGTGTATAGAGCCATGTTATCATTGACTCCGTACTAGTACTCTGTGTATAGAGCCATGTTATCATTGACTCCGTACTAGTACTCTGTGTATAGAGCCATGTTATCATTGACTCCGTACTGGTACTCTGTGTATAGAGCCATGTTATCATTGACTCAGTACTGGTACTCTGTGTATAGAGCCATGTTATCATTGACTCAGTACTGGTACTCTGTGTATAGAGCCATGTTATCATTGACTCAGTACTGGTACTCTGTGTATATAACCATGTTATCATTGACTCAGTACTAGTACTCTGTGTATAGAGCCATGTTATCATTGACTCCGTACTAGTACTCTGTGTATAGAGCCATGTTATCATTGACTCCGTACTGGTACTCTGTGTATAGAGCCATGTTATCATTGACTCCGTACTGGTACTCTGTGTATAGAGCCATGTTATCATTGACTCCGTACTAGTACTCTGTGTATAGAGCCATGTTATCATTGACTCAGTACTGGTACTCTGTGTATAGAGCCATGTTATCATTGACTCCGTACTAGTACTCTGTGTATATAACCATGTTATCATTGACTCCGTACTGGTACTCTGTGTATAGAGCCATGTTATCATTGACTCAGTACTGGTACTCTGTGTATAGAGCCATGTTATCATTGACTCCGTACTGGTACTCTGTGTATAGAGCCATGTTATCATTGACTCCGTACTAGTACTCTCTGTGTATAGAGCCAAGTTACTCATTGTGTATTTATTATTACATACTTTACTTTTCTATTATTTCTCTATTTGCTTTCTCTCTGCGTTGTTGGAAAAGGGCCTGTAAGTAAGCATTTCACTGTTAGTCTACACCTGTTGTTTACACAGTATGTGTCACGCCCTGACCATAGTTTGCTTTGTATGTTTCTATGTTTTGGTTGGTCAGGGTGTGATCTGAGTGGGCATTCTATGTTGGATGTCTTGTTTGTCTATTTCTATGTCTGGCCTGATATGGTTCTCAATCAGAGGCAGGTGTTAGTCATTGTCTCTGATGGGGAACCATGTTTAGGTAGCCTGTGTTTCACTGTGTGTTTGTGGGTGATTGTTCCTGTCTCTGTGTTTTGCACCAGATAGGGCTGTTTTTGGTTTTCCGCGTTTATTGTTTTTGTAGTGTTCGTGTTTATCTTTTGTTATTAAACATGAATCAAAGAAACCACGCTGCGTTTTGCTTCTCCTTCACCTACAGAAAACCGTTACAGTATGTGACAAATGAAATTCGATTTTGATCTCGGTTCGTACTTTTAAAAAATTCTCCATTCAGGCTGCAAAGTAGTCGATTTTCTCCTTAAGTCGATTTAACGGTGAGAAGGCAGAAACAAACAAACCAACAATATGCGTACTTTCTTTATGAAACATCATTTCCCGCCACCATGCTAGAGGTGGCTAATGCTACTTCCTGGCATTGCATACAGACCATGGATAAACAAACATTGACTCTTTCCACAATGACTTTGTGGCTGTGCTATCTAGTCAAAAGCCTTTCAAAGCGGCAGTACTGAACGCGTTTACCAGACCCCAACGGCAAGATCGGTGGGACCATTCTAGCCAATGAGAGGGCAGATACGCGTGTGAACAATAAGCGCAACTCCTTTATTGTGCTTTTTCTCAAAGTTGCCGTGATGTCACGTGTTCTACTTATATCATCAGTAAGTTACACTCGTAAAAACCTAAACGTTACAAAACTTATGTTCAATCAAATCATGTAGCAAATAAGCATTTACATTTTGTTTTTGCACGCTCGCAAAACTACCACTAACTTTCTTAGTGGTAAAAACAGTATCCACTAGTTCACCTGGGAAGAGCCAGGGGCTTGCATTCCAAAGATACACCTTATCCCTTCAGCCCTCAAATTAAGTGGACACTTCTGATGATTTATCATGAAGTCTGAGTATATACTTGCAAGGGGAGAGAGGAAGGAATGTTTTTTTAAAACAGACCGGCCTTGCCCGGAACTTCCTCACTCCCTCATTGTGTTTTCAGCCACCAGTTGCTTGACATGCGCTACATTCAATTATGAGTGCATGTCTACTTATATTAACTATATGATCATTAACTTACGTCTACTGTATAATAGCTAGCAAATTAATCATCTTTAGCCTGCCTAGCTGGAACTTCTGAAGAAGGGAAATTTTTTATTTTCTACAATTTCCAAAAGATAACCAAACAAAAACATCATTACTTTTACGAGATGTGTTTGTGCCATAATGTGCAGATTTAATTCCTTAGTAGCACAATTTCTAACCACTTTACATTTGTTTTTACTTACACCTGTATGTTGACTTATTCATATTCACGTTGAGGCTTTACGTTTCGGCTGACTTTTCTTAGCGGATGTACGATCATCGCCAATTGAATTATGGGGCATTTCAGGCCCCGAAGTGAACATAATTGTACACTCGCAAACTCGATCAAAAACGAGGGCTGAGGTGCCTATGTTGCAAACTTCCCTTGTTTTCTAACCGTTTGGGACGATGTCCAAGATGTTGACAGGATTCCCCTAAAGGTAAGTGTCTTTTTTTGAAATACAGCAAAAGCCTCAAAATACCCAAGTATCACTTTAACCAAATTCAACCCTCTCTCATTGACGCACGCCACTGTCGGAGAAGACAGATTTTGGGCCCAGTTATCTCGCTTCACCTCTTCCTCTCTGACCAGACATAATCATTAGTTGACGTCATAGAGCATTTAGAAAAACATTTTGCAACAGAAAAGAAAGCAGGTGTTTCTTATTGGACATAAGTAACCTATACTGTTCATAGTACCTCCCACAATTTCAGCTCAACACCCGTTGAATATGTCTGGTGTCAGTGAAGCGTCGTCAAAAAAAAAACCTAATTAAATCATTGCCAGTGTTGTGAAAAATATGTAAAACAAATACTAGTCAGATACCGGAGCTTGTGAATTCAATTAGACTTTTATTACAGAGAACCACAAAAGCCGAGCACCTCCATGGAAGAACTGTCTCCTCATTTTTAGAGCTTGGCTTTTATACAGTTTCTACCTTTACATAATGATGTCATCACCCCCATTTGCTTTGTTACATAGTTTCCATTCTCTTATTGGCTCAGAATATTGGGGCATAGATTCTATTGGTGGCATGACATGCCCCTTAGCTAATGTTCCTGTCCAAAGGTCTTTACAAGTTCAGACCTACATTATCAATGTATATGCTTAACTTATAAGCGTGTCCAGTAGCCTTCACCAGATCAGATATGGCCCAGACCAGTCACGTCTTGTTGGTTTACCTTGTCTCATCTACACAAGATTCTGCTTACATTCTGTTCTGTACATGTCCGATAGTCAATTCCATGTTGATCTAGCTTTGTACACTAACATGGGTTAGCCTTCATTCTGCTTACACATGTCTAATATTTAAGCTTATATCGATTATTCTTTCTACTTCAAAGAGAACAGTGTAGGTTACTGAAAATCATCAGACGACTGGGAAATCTCTAACACCAAATCAAATCAAATCAAATGTATTTATATAACCCTTCGTACATCAGCTGATATCTCAAAGTGCTGTACAGAAACCCAGCCTAAAACCCCAAACAGTTACAGTCACCGACACTCTGGATAATACAAAAACAGCCTAATCAGCTCTGCTAGGGGGAGTAAAATGGTCAGAGTGAGGTGTTCTCTCATTAGGCTAGCCCTGGGGTGGCAGGGTTAATGGTTAGAGTGAGGTGTTCTCTCATTAGGCTACCCCTGGGGTGGCAGGGTTAGTGGTTAGAGTGAGGTGTTCTCTCATTAGGCTACCCCTGGGGTGGCAGGGTTAGTGGTTAGAGTGAGGTGTTCTCTCATTAGGCTAGCCCTGGGGTGGCAGGGTTAGTGGTCAGAGTGAGGTGTTCTCTCATTAGGCTACCCCTGGGGTGGCAGGGTTAGTGGTCAGAGTGAGGTGTTCTCTCATTGGGCTACCCCTGGGGTGGCAGGGTTAATGGTCAGAGTGAGGTGTTCTCTCATTGGGCTACCCCTGGGGTGGCAGGGTTAGTGGTCAGAGTGAGGTGTTCTCTCATTAGGCTACCCCTGGGGTGGCAGGGTTAGTTGTTAGAGTGAGGTGTTCTCTCATTAGGCTACCCCTGGGGTGGCAGAGTTAGTGGTCAGAGTGAGGTGTTCTCTCATTAGGCTACCCCTGGGGTGGCAGGGTTAGTGGTCAGAGTGAGGTGTTCTCTCATTAGGCTACCCCTGGGGTGGCAGGGTTAGTGGTTAGAGTGAGGTGTTCTCTCATTAGGCTACCCCTGGGGTGGCAGGGTTAATGGTCAGAGTGAGGTGTTCTCTCATTAGGCTACCCCTGGGGTGGCAGGGTTAGTGGTCAGAGTGAGGTGTTCTCTCATTAGGCTACCCCTGGGGTGGCAGGGTTAATGGTCAGAGTGAGGTGTTCTCTCATTAGGCTACCCCTGGGGTGGCAGGGTTAGTGGTTAGAGTGAGGTGTTCTCTCATTAGGCTACCCCTGGGGTGGCAGGGTTAATGGTCAGAGTGAGGTGTTCTCTCATTAGGCTACCCCTGGGGTGGCAGGGTTAGTGGTTAGAGTGAGGTGTTCTCTCATTAGGCTACCCCTGGGGTGGCAGGGTTAGTGGTTAGAGCGTTGGACTAGTAACCGGAAGGTTGCAAGTTCAAACCCTACGAGCTGACAAGTTACAAATCTGTCGTTCTGCCACTGAACAGGCAGTTAACCCACTGTTCCTAGACCAGTTAACCCACTGTTCCTAGACCAGTTAACCCACTGTTCCTAGACCAGTTAACCCACTGTTCCTAGACCAGTTAACCCACTGTTCCTAGACCAGTTAACCCACTGTTCCTAGACCAGTTAACCCACTGTTCCTAGACCAGTTAACCCACTGTTCCTAGACCAGTTAACCCACTGTTCCTAGACCAGTTAACCCACTGTTCCCAGACCAGTTAACCCACTGTTCCTAGACCAGTTAACCCACTGTTCCCAGACCAGTTAACCCACTGTTCCCAGACCAGTTAACCCACTGTTCCTAGACCAGTTAACCCACTGTTCCTAGACCAGTTAACCCACTGTTCCTAGACCAGTTAACCCACTGTTCCTAGACCAGTTAACCCACTGTTCCCAGACCAGTTAACCCACTGTGTCCAGACCAGTTAACCCACTGTTCCTAGACCAGTTAACCCACTGTTCCTAGACCAGTTAACCCACTGTTCCTAGACCAGTTAACCCACTGTTCCTAGACCAGTTAACCCACTGTTCCTAGACCAGTTAACCCACTGTTCCTAGACCAGTTAACCCACTGTTCCTAGACCAGTTAACCCACTGTTCCTAGGCCAGTTAACCCACTGTTCCTAGGCCAGTTAACCCACTGTTCCTAGACCAGTTAACCCACTGTTCCTAGGCCATCACTGAAAATAAGAATTTGTTCTTAACTGACTTGCCTAGTTAAATAAAGGTCAAATTAAAAAAAACATTTAGTCTGTCTATCCCTAAACTACAGAGCATGTTGTCCTGGCCCTCTATAGTAGTTCACTAAACTACAGAGCATGTTGTCCTGCTATAGTAGTTCACTAAACTACAGAGCATGTTGTCCTGCTATAGTAGTTCACTAAACTACAGAGCATGTTGTCCTGCTATAGTAGTTCACTAAACTACAGAGCATGTTGTCCTGCTATAGTAGTTCACTAAACTACAGAGGATGTTGTCCTGCTATAGTAGTTCACTAAACTACAGAGCATGTTGTCCTGCAATAGTAGTTCACTAAACTACAGAGGATGTTGTCCTGCTATAGTAGTTCACTAAACTACAGAGCATGTTGCCCTACTATAGTAGTTCACTAAACTACAGAGCATGTTGTCCAGCTATAGTAGTTCACTAAACTACAGTAGTTCACTAAACTACAGAGCATGTTGCCCTACTATAGTAGTTCACTAAACTACAGAGCATGTTGTCCTGCTATAGTAGTTCACTAAACTACAGAGCATGTTGTCCTGCTATAGTAGTTCACTAAACTACAGTAGTTCACTAAACTACAGAGCATGTTGCCCTACTATAGTAGTTCACTAAACTACAGAGCATGTTGTCCTGCTATAGTAGTTCACTAAACTACAGAGCATGTTGTCCTGCTATAGTAGTTCACTAAACTACAGAGCATGTTGTCCTGCTATAGTAGTTCACTAAACTACAGAGCATGTTGTCCTGCTATAGTAGTTCACTAAACTACAGAGTGTTTCCAATTCACACCCCAGTCCAGCACTGATGAAAAGGGAAGCTATCTATAATAATACTATTTTGTCATAGCCTACAAATAGGACCCAGAGTTTTACCTGACCATGATATCGGGAAAAACTCAGGCCCTAGAAAAGATACATACTAATTTTGCGATACCATTTTTGAAACTTGTGGTGCCACGTTAAGAAACAACGTTATTCCGTGTGAATTTCAGTACTTCCGTGTAACGTTTTCCTCATTGGTTCTATTATAAAAGTCATGTCCTCAAATGGTTTCTGACAACGTTAAGAAAACGTTTCATAAAAACCACACATTTTTAACGTTCAAGGAATGTTCTAAGAATGTTATTTAAAAACATACATTCCATTCTCAGCATCAACAGAAAACACTATCTTCTATCTTGTTTAAGTCTGGGCTACCATTGTACATTTTACCACAGTATGCTATGCCTAATGAATTCCAGCTAGCACATTTGGTTCCCTGGACGTTGTGGGGAGTTTTTGGTTTCCCATTGTTTCTGGGAAGTCGTAAGTTTCCAGACTGGTAAAACATAACGTTTTAAAAACAAAAACGTTATGAGAAAGGAAGTGAGACTTTATCCTGTTCTGGGAACATACATTTTTAGGTTGCAGGGAGGTTCTGGGAACATACATTTTTAGGTTGCAGGGAGGTTCTGGGAACATACATTTTTAGGTTGCAGGGAGGTTCTGGGAACATACATTTTTAGGTTGCAGGGAGGTTCTGGGAACATACATTTTTAGGTTGCAGGGAGGTTCTGGGAACATACATTTTTAGGTTGCAGGGAGGTTCTGGGAACATACATTTTTAGGTTGCAGGGAGGTTCTGGGAACATACATTTTTAGGTTGCAGGGAGGTTCTGGGAACATTTTTAGGTTGCAGGGAGGTTCTGGGAACATACATTTTTAGGTTGCAGGGAGGTTCTGGGAACATACATTTTTAGGTTGCAGGGAGGTTCTGGGAACATACATTTTTAGGTTGCAGGGAGGTTCTGGGAACATTTTACTATGTCTTAAAGGTTACCTGGGAGGTTTTAACATTCTGAGATTGGAAATGATTAGGTTATTTTGAAGGTAATTAACATTCTGAGATCATGTTTTTTTAATAACATTGCTAGCTTAGTTTGGGTTAAGTATTTTAAACTTGAAGCACAGATAGGACACATTTACATTTATTCGCTTAGGCATTAATCATGCAAACACTTATTTTTTAAATGTGGCACGGCATCAATCTTCTGTTCTCTATCCATGGAATTAGTCCACTGTGCCACCAGGATGGAGCTAGCATGCCAAGTTTTATGTTTTTTTAACTCACACAAAGCTGTTAATTTTAGTGTATTCAAACAGACCCCATTTCAAAGGAAACAAGCCCTATTAAGATCAAGTGTGACCAATTAGTGGGCGCGACGAGAAAAAACCCCGAACACACTTAACAAGACAGAGGATAGAGTTTTGTTGACGCTAAGAATGGAATCTATGTTTTTTTTAAATAACATTCTTAGACGTTTTCTTGTAGGTTTTTTTGAAGGTCTTCTTAACGTTCTCGTAACAATTTAAGAACATGACTTCAAATAGAACCACGAGGAAACCTGTAGGAAACCTTATGCAGAATGTTTTTTAAATATTTATTTTTATTTTTTACATTCTCTGATTTCTTAATGTTCTCTGAACTATTTGAGAGCATTCCCAATGTCAAACCAGTTGGAGAACGTTCCTACAACATTCCCAATGTCAAACCAGTTGGAGAACGTTCCTACAACATTACCAATGTCAAACCAGTTGGAGAACGTTCCTACAACATTCCCAATGTCAAACCAGTTGGAGAACGTTCCTACAACATTCCCAATGTCAAACCAGTTGGAGAACGTTCCTACAACATTACCAATGTCAAACCAGTTGGAGAACGTTCCTACAACATTACCAATGTCAAACCAGTTGGAGAACGTTCCTACAACATTACCAATGTCAAACCAGTTGGAGAACGTTCCTACAACATTACCAATGTCAAACCAGTTGGAGAACGTTCCTACAACATTCCCAATGTCAAACCAGTTGGAGAACGTTCCTACAACATTCCCAATGTCAAACCAGTTGGAGAACGTTCCTACAACATTCCCAATGTCAAACCAGTTGGAGAACGTTCCTACAACATTCCCAATGTCAAACCAGTTGGAGAACGTTCCTACAACATTCCCAATGTCAAACCAGTTGGAGAACGTTCCTACAACATTCCCAATGTCAAACCAGTTGGAGAACGTTCCTACAACATTCCCAATGTCAAACCAGTTGGAGAACGTTCCTACAACATTCCCAATGTCAAACCAGTTGGAGAACGTTCCTACAACATTCCCAATGTCAAACCAGTTGGAGAACGTTCCTACAACATTCCCAATGTCAAACCAGTTGGAGAACGTTCCTACAACATTCCCAATGTCAAACCAGTTGGAGAACGTTCCTACAACATTCCCAATGTCAAACCAGTTGGAGAACGTTCCTACAACATTCCCAATGTCAAACCAGTTGGAGAACGTTCCTACAACATTCCCAATGTCAAACCAGTTGGAGAACGTTCCTACAACATTCCCAATGTCAAACCAGTTGGAGAACGTTCCTACAACATTACCAATGTCAAACCAGTTGGAGAACGTTCCTACAACATTACCAATGTCAAACCAGTTGGAGAACGTTCCTACAACATTACCAATGTCAAACCAGTTGGAGAACGTTCCTACAACATTACCAATGTCAAACCAGTTGGAGAACGTTCCTACAACATTACCAATGTCAAACCAGTTGGAGAACGTTCCTACAACATTCCCAATGTCAAACCAGTTGGAGAACGTTCCTACAACATTCCCAATGTCAAACCAGTTGGAGAACGTTCCTACAACATTCCCAATGTCAAACCAGTTGGAGAACGTTCCTACAACATTCCCAATGTCAAACCAGTTGGAGAACGTTCCTACAACATTACCAATGTCAAACCAGTTGGAGAACGTTCCTACAACATTACCAATGTCAAACCAGTTGGAGAACGTTCCTACAACATTACCAATGTCAAACCAGTTGGAGAACGTTCCTACAACATTACCAATGTCAAACCAGTTGGAGAACGTTCCTACAACATTCCCAATGTCAAACCAGTTGGAGAACGTTCCTACAACATTCCCAATGTCAAACCAGTTGGAGAACGTTCCTACAACATTACCAATGTCAAACCAGTTGGAGAACGTTCCTACAACATTACCAATGTCAAACCAGTTGGAGAACGTTCCTACAACATTACCAATGTCAAACCAGTTGGAGAACGTTCCTACAACATTCCCAATGTCAAACCAGTTGGAGAACGTTCCTACAACATTCCCAATGTCAAACCAGTTGGAGAACGTTCCTACAACATTCCCAATGTCAAACCAGTTGGAGAACGTTCCTACAACATTACCAATGTCAAACCAGTTGGAGAACGTTCCTACAACATTCCCAATGTCAAACCAGTTGGAGAACGTTCCTACAACATTACCAATGTCAAACCAGTTGGAGAACGTTCCTACAACATTCCCAATGTCAAACCAGTTGGAGAACGTTCCTACAACATTCCCAATGTCAAACCAGTTGGAGAACGTTCCTACAACATTCCCAATGTCAAACCAGTTGGAGAACGTTCCTACAACATTCCCAATGTCAAACCAGTTGGAGAACGTTCCTACAACATTACCAATGTCAAACCAGTTGGAGAACGTTCCTACAACATTACCAATGTCAAACCAGTTGGAGAACGTTCCTACAACATTACCAATGTCAAACCAGTTGGAGAACGTTCCTACAACATTCCCAATGTCAAACCAGTTGGAGAACGTTCCTACAACATTCCCAATGTCAAACCAGTTGGAGAACGTTCCTACAACATTCCCAATGTCAAACCAGTTGGAGAACGTTCCTACAACATTCCCAATGTCAAACCAGTTGGAGAACGTTCCTACAACATTCCCAATGTCAAACCAGTTGGAGAATGTTCCTACAACATTACCAAAATTGAAATTAAATACAACCGTCTTGGATCCTTGAAGCAGCGTTCCGTTAAAGTAACGAAATACCAGGATTATTATGATGTTTTGTTGTTGTCAAGTTCGCTGCCAAAGTGCTGAGAATGTTCCGAAGCCAAGCAAATATCCTGCACCATTCCCAGAAAGTTGTGGGAAGATTGTATGCAAAATAACCAAAGGACAACCTCACTCTCACCAAACTCTATGGTTCTCAGAACTTTATGTGTTAGCTGGGAGTGACACTTGGACAAGTTCAGGTACACAAGAAGCCTAGTCTTTTTAGGATTGAGTGAAATAGAGAGAAAAATATATATTTTTTTATTTATTTTAGATTAAGGGTTTAGTCTTTGAATAGAGGATTGTGTACATTTCGTTGGCCTCCTGTTGGCCAACTCTCGATGCCTTGTCTTGTTGTAAAGAGACTGAATACAGCAGGATTATTGATAGATTTATTTCGTCTTCAACGTTTTAATTGACCTGACAAACTATAATACATAATTTGTATTTTTCCCTTTCCAACACTCTCGATCATTATGTCTGAATATGGAGAAGGGACACTTTTTCATTGCACCCACACGTGTAAAATGCAAATCTTTTGACATACATAAACACTGTGAAACTTTGGATTGACAAAACTGTGTATATATGCACCAAGGTTCGCCTAAAACCCGGTAGCCCAATTGATATACTTCTGTCACAACGAAAGGCTCAGTTTAGGCGGTAAGATGCGTCCCGGTAACCGCTTGGCACCCAGCGCTGGACTCCGCGCATTAAAAATAAACCCTGGGGAAAAACGCTCTCACGAAGGTTATCATACCCATCAGTCTTCGGTACCGGTACCACAGGACCTCGTAACCCAGCTGGAAAAGGGACAGCTCTGAGAGACAATTCATAATTCAATCAAATTCACAGGAATGAAACCAATCGCCTACAGGAATCCATAACCAATATCAACAAGCACCTCATAGGGACTAGTGAACTTCAAGCAGGAATCTGCAATGAAGGCCAGAAATGAGCCATCCATGGGGAAGGAGTGCCCCCTTGTGGAAAGAGAGCGACTCACAACTTTTTACTCCCACTCTGGGGAGATTGATATACCTTTTGAACATCATGGAATTCGGGGTGGGGGAGAGGGAACTGTGAATGCCACTGTGATTGCCACTGTGATTGCTACTGTGAATGCCACTGTGAATGCAACTGTGAATTCCACTGTGAATGCCACTGTGAATGCCACTGTGAATGCCACTGTGATTGCCACTGTGATTGTCACTGTGATTGCCACTGTGATTTCCACTGTGAATGCCACTGTGATTTCCACTGTGAATGCCACTGTGATTTCCACTGTGAATGCCACTGTGAATGCCACTGTGATTTTCACTGCATGCCACTGTGAATACCACTGTGAATGCCACGGTGAATGCCACTGTGAATGCCACTGTGAATGCCACTGTGATTGCCACTGTGAATGCCACTGTGAATGCCACTGTGAATGCCACTGTGAATGCCACTGTGAATGCCACTGTTATTTCCACTGTGAATGCCACTGTGAATGCCACTGTGAATGCCACTGTTATTTCCACTGTGAATGCCACTGTGAATGCCACTGTGAAATTCACTGTGAATGCCACTGTGAATGCCACTGTGATTGCCACTGTGAATGCCACTGTGAATGCCCTGTGATTGCATACTTTGTTTCTAATTTTAGTCACAGGTCCTCTATTTGCCATACTAGAGGGACATGAAGTCTGACTCCATCCTCAACATGTGGACCTGCCCTGAGGATGTTGGACACCACTGTTACACCTTCAGCCTTCGTTGATTTCCTGTCAGACTGGTTGTCTTTGAACTCAAGAGGAACACAATGTTCAACAGACTCTCTCCTCACCAGTGGGAGTGACAACTCAAACTGGTTGTCTTTGAACTCAAGAGGAACACAATGTTCAACAGACTCTCTCCTCACCAGTGGAATGACTCCTCTGACTGGTTGTGAGGTCACAGGGAATAGAGTGATCTGTTACGAGAGGACTGCAAGTCTTTATTGACAGTCGTTGTATGGGGTTGTGTAACAGGATAACACAGCTGTTTTGTTAGGCAATCTGATACCGTTGGTTTCTGTTGTCGCAACTGTTTGTGTGTTTTGGACCATATAAAAAGCCTGGGAAAGAGGCCACGCTTTCAGGAATTTACATACAGTTATTGAGGAAAACAGCTAACTTCCTGCATTTCTACAAGTGTTTCCATAGGCAGAGAAACAGAATGAGTTTTATAGCTAATCTCATGCTAATTCTATTCTACACATTTTGCCATGAGGCAGAGAAACAGAATGAGTTTTATAGCTAATCTCATGCTAATTCTATTCTACACATTTTGCCATGAGGCAGAGAAACAGAATGAGTTTTATAGCTAATCTCATGCTAATTCTATTCTACACATTTTGCCATGAGGCAGAGAAACAGACTGAGTTTTATCGCTAATCCCTGAAGATTGGGGCCCCAGGGCACGTGCCCGGTCTGTAATCTGGCCCTGCTGTTATGTCATGGGTTCCCAAACTTTTTCTGCAAACAACCACAATTTGAAATGAGAAAATGAAGAGGACCCCACATGGGAAAATGATAATCCCTAATTAACACGGTGTTCATATTCACTACATTGTAGGTGCCTCAGGTTTGCCCTGACACATATATTACATGACGTGCATTCTAATAGTGTAAAATACCCTTACCTGACACTAAAAAGGTTGTATTCTATAACCCATTTGAAGAAAAACAAGTTGCTCATTTGTTTGATAAGATTCGTTTCTCAGAGGACCCCACATGAGCTGTTCTCCCTCTAACCAAAACCCAATCACAAGGCATATAGCTGTTCCCCTCTAGCCAAAACCCAATCACAAGGCATATAGCTGCTCTCCCTCTAGCCAAAACCCAATCACAAGGCATATAGCTGTTCCCCCTCTAGCCAAAACCCAATCACAAGGCATATAGCTGCTCTCCCTCTAGCCAAAACCCAATCACAAGGCATATAGCTGCTCTCCCTCTAGCCAAAACCCAATCACAATGCATATAGCTGTTCCCCCTCTAGCCAAAACCCAATCACAAGGCATATAGCTGCTCTCCCTCTAGCCAAAACCCAATCACAAGGCATATAGCTGTTCTCCCTCTAACCAAAACCCAATCACAAGGCATATAGCTGCTCTCCCTCTAGCCAAAACCCAATCACAAGGCATATAGCTGTTCCCCCTCTAGCCAAAACCCAATCACAAGGCATATAGCTGCTCTCCCTCTAGCCAAAACCCAATCACAAGGCATATAGCTGTTCTCCCTCTAGCCAAAACCCAATCACAAGGCATATAGCTGTTCCCCCTCTAGCCAAAACCCAATCACAATGCATATAGCTGCTCTCCCTCTAGCCAAAACCCAATCACAAGGCATATAGCTGTTCTCCCTCTAGCCAAAACCCAATCACAAGGCATATAGCTGTTCCCCCTCTAGCCAAAACCCAATCACAAGGCATATAGCTGTTCTCCCTCTAGCCAAAACCCAATCACAAGGCATATAGCTGTTCTCCCTCTAGCCAAAACCCAATCACAAGGCATATAGCTGCTCTCCCTCTAGCCAAAACCCAATCACAAGGCATACAGCTGTTCTCCCTCTAGCCAAAACCCAATCACAAGGCATACATCTGTTCTCCCTCTAGCCAAAACCCAATCACAAGGCATACAGCTGTTCTCCCTCTAGCCAAAACCCAATCACAAGGCATATAGCTGTTCTCCCTCTAGCCAAAACCCAATCACAAGGCATACAGCTGTTCTCCCTCTAGCCAAAACCCAATCACAAGGCATACAGCTGTTCTCCCTCTAGCCAAAACCCAAGATCATCGTCCGTCATCGTATCCATAGCGATGGAATGAGCTCCTTCTTACAAGAGAAGGTAGACGACAGGTTGGAATGAGTGTCTGATTGCCAACATGAGAACCTATTACACATTATGTACTGCCTAGTTTGATCTTTAGGAGGTTGTAAAAGACTTGGGTTTAAATACTTGCAGGGTTTGCTTTAGGGCGTCCAAACATATCAGTTGAGAACAGAAACCAAATGACGCATCCTTATTAACCTTCAAAATGTCTATCCGTTTTCACAAACAAAATGTTCAGATGATTTTAACAGGCCCACTGAAACGTTAGCCAATTAGAAGACAACATGCTCCCGACTCCCCATTTCAGTAATTATTGGAAGTCACGGATAAAATCAACGTGCCGTTTTGGCCACTCTCTCCTACCGTCTGCGGTGTTTGAACTTTTAACACTTCTCTATTGGTTTTCATTGCAACAGGCTCGCTCAATCAAGCACAGATACAGTATACGAAATTATTTTGATTAGAATTTAACACCAGGTCTTTGTGTGTAATAGGTTCTCATGTTGGCAATCAGACACTCACACTGACTGAGAGGTAGTGTTGACTGAGAGGTAGTGTTGACTGAGAGGTAGTGTTGACTGAGAGGTAGTGTTGACTGAAAGGGGCTGTTGACTGAAAGGTAGTGTTGACTGAAAGGTAGTGTTGACTGAAAGGGGCTGTTGACTGAGAGGTAGTGTTGACTGAGAGGTAGTGTTGACTGAAAGGGGCTGTTGACTGAAAGGTAGTGTTGACTGAAAGGTAGTGTTGACTGAAAGGGGCTGTTGACTGAAAGGTAGTGTTGACTGAGAGGTAGTGTTGACTGAAAGGTAGTGTTGACTGAAAGGTAGTGTTGACTGAAAGGTAGTGTTGACAGAGTGGTAGTGTTGACAGAGTGGTAGTGTTGACTGAATGGTAGTGTTGACAGAGTGGTAGTGTTGACTGAATGGTAGTGTTGACAGAAAGGTAGTGTTGACTGTAAGGTGCTGTTGAATTAAAGGTAGTGTTGACTGAAAGGTAGTGTTGACTGAAAGGTGCTGTTGACTGAAAGGTAGTGTTGACAGAGAGGTAGTGTTGACAGAGAGGTAGTGTTGACAGAGAGGTAGTGTTGACAGTAAGGTAGTGTTGACTGACAGGTAGTGTTCACTGACAGGTAGTGTTGACTGACAGGTAGTGTTGAATGAAAGGTAGTGTTGAAAGGTAGTGTTGACAGAAAGGTAGTGTTGACTGAGAGGTAGTGTTGACTGAGAGGTAGTGTTGACTGAGAGGTAGTGTTGACTGAGAGATAGTGTTGACTGAGAGGTAGTGTTGACTGAGGGGTAGTGTTGACTGAGGGGTAGTGTTGACTGAGGGGTAGTGTTGACTGAGGGGTAGTGTTGACTGAGGGGTAGTGTTGACTGAGGGGTAGTGTTGACTGAGGGGTAGTGTTGACTGAGGGGTATTGTTGACTGAAAGGTATTGTTGACTGACAGGTATTGTTGACAGAAAGGTATTGTTGACAGAGTGGTAGTGTTGACTGAAAGCTGCTGTTGGGTGAAATGTGCTGTTGACTGAAAGGTAGTGTTGACTGAAAGGTAGTGTTGACTGAAAGCTGCTGTTGACTGAAAGGTAGTGTTGACTGAAAGGTAGTGTTGACTGAAAGGTAGTGTTGACTGAAAGGTAGTGTTAACTGAAAGCTGCTGTTGGGTGAAAGGTGCTGTTGACTGAAAGGTGCTGTTGACTGAAAGGTGCTGTTGACTGAAAGGTGCTGTTGACTGAAAGGTGCTGTTGACTGAAAGGTAGTGTGGACTGAAAGGTAGTGTTGTGTAATAAGACAAGCTTATGGACAAGGTGTGTCTGGAATGCCTTCAGGCTGAGTAAACATGAACCTGGACCAAATACTTACTACGTAAACAATGACTGCCGAAGCACCACACCGACAAGGACACAAACACATGTCTTAGTGCACAATGTATGTCACGTGTACTCCCTCTAGGTCATCGGGCTGCTGATTTATTCCGCACACCTGTCACCATCGTCTCAATTCAGCTGCGCCTCATGACCCTCATGAGTGAAATACCAAGAGTGTGCCAAGCTGTCATCAAGGCAAAGTGTGGCTCCTTTTAAGAATCTCAAATATAAACAATATATTTTGATTTGTTTAACACTTTTTTGGTTACTACATGATTCCATAAGCCCCAAGTCTTCAGATTTACAGACTCAATAGAGCCCCAAGTCTTCAGTTTAACAGACTGAATAGAGCCCTAAGTCTTCAGTTTAACAGACTGAATAGAGCCCTAAGTCTTCAGCTTTACAGACTGAATAGAGCCCCAAGTCTTCAGCTTTACAGACTGAATAGAGCCCTAAGTCTTCAGCTTTACAGACTGAATAGAGCCCCAAGTCTTCAGCTTTACAGACTGAATAGAGCCCCAAGTCTTCAGCTTTACAGACTGAATAGAGCCCCAAGTCTTCAGCTTTACAGACTGAATAGAGCCCTAAGTCTTCAGCTTTACAGACTGAATAGAGCCCTAAGTCTTCAGCTTTACAGACTGAATAGAACCCCAAGTCTTCAGCTTTACAGACTGAATAGAACCCTAAGTCTTCAGCTTTACAGACTGAATAGAGCCCCAAGTCTTCAGCTTTACAGACTGAATAGAGCCCTAAGTCTTCAGCTTTACAGACTGAATAGAGCCCCAAGTCTTCAGCTTTACAGACTGAATAGAGCCCCAAGTCTTCAGCTTTACAGACTGAATAGAGCCCTAAGTCTTCAGCTTTACAGACTGAATAGAGCCCTAAGTCTTCAGCTTTACAGACTGAATAGAGCCCTAAGTCTTCAGCTTTACAGACTGAATAGAGCCCTAAGTCTTCAGCTTTACAGACTGAATAGAGCCCCAAGTCTTCAGCTTTACAGACTGAATAGAGCCCCAAGTCTTCAGCTTTACAGACTGAATAGAACCCTAAGTCTTCAGCTTTACAGACTGAATAGAGCCCCAAGTCTTCAGCTTTACAGACTGAATAGAGCCCTAAGTCTTCAGCTTTACAGACTGAATAGAGCCCTAAGTCTTCAGCTTTACAGGCTGAATAGAGCCCTAAGTCTTCAGCTTTACAGGCTGAATAGAGCCCTAAGTCTTCAGCTTTACAGGCTGAATAGAGCCCTAAGTCTTCAGCTTTACAGACTGAATAGAACCCTAAGTCTTCAGCTTTACAGACTGAATAGAGCCCTAAGTCTTCAGCTTTACAGACTGAATAGAGCCCTAAGTCTTCAGCTTTACAGACTGAATAGAGCCCTAAGTCTTCAGCTTTACAGACTGAATAGAGCCCTAAGTCTTCAGCTTTACAGGCTGAATAGAACCCTAAGTCTTCAGCTTTACAGACTGAATAGAGCCCCAAGTCTTCAGCTTTACAGACTGAATAGAGCCCCAAGTCTTCAGCTTTACAGACTGACTAATAATAATAATAATATATGCCATTTAGCAGACGCTTTTATCCAAAGCGACTTACAGTCATGTGTGCATACATTCTACGTATGGGTGGTCCCGGGATCGAACCCACTACCCTGGCGTTACAAGCGCCATGCTCTACCAACTGAGCTACAGAAGGACCACTAGAGCCCCTTAAATATGTGGGAAACACTAAACAGTGTGAGTGGAGAAGATGCAGAAGACCAGGGATTCATCAGGACCACCAATGAGAACACATGAACTCTGGGTACTGAGTAATGGTACCATTACTCCTTGCAATTCATGCAACAGAACTTCATGAATGTTTTATATTTTTTTATTATACCATTATTTAAGTCGGTTAAGAACAAATTCTTATTTACAAAGACAGCCTATCGGTGAACAGTGGGTTAACGGTCTTGTTCAGGGGCCAGAACGACAGATTTTCTTTTACCTTGTCAGCTCGGGGATTCAAACTTGCAACCTTTCGGTTACTGGCCCAATAACCACTAGGCTACCTGCCGCCAAATATCTGTCCTCTAAAATATTATATTATATTAACTGAACATACAACATTTACATTTAAGTCATTTAGCAGACGCTCTTATCCAGAGCGACTTACAAATTGGTGCATTCACCTTATGACATCCAACATATGGCACTACACAAAACAAGTCTATGCAGCACAAATGACTAATCTATATACTTTATCTACAAAATAATACAAGGTCATTATTTTCTTTAGGAATGTAGTGAGGTCAAATTAAAAGTTGGCAAACATAAAAATAGTAAAGTAAAGTACTGATACCTCCAAAAACTACTAAAGTATTTTTACTTAAGTACTTTATACCACTGGGTGGCAGTACAGGCGGCGATTCAGGTGAGGCGGTCAACTCCTTTGGGAAGTGAAATTATACAGGTGTGTCAGAATCCGTTGAGTCTGTGCCATACGGCCACCATCTTCTCAGGGTGAGAAATGCTGTCCCTCCACTGCTCTGCTGCTTCCTGTGTTGGGCTGTCGAAGCCAAGGTGAACCTGTAGAAGCAGTTATGAAAGTTATGGAACTGGCCTGATCTTAGAACTCAATTTAAGACTTGCTGGCCTGGGCATCAGTCAGCCTATTTGGTATTTAAGACCTGTTGGCCTGGGCATCAGTCTGCCTAGCTGGTATTTAAGACCTGCTGGCCTGGGCATCAGTCAGCCTATTTGGTATTTAAGACATGCTGGCCTGGGCATCAGTCAGCCTATTTGGTATTTAAGACCTGTTGGCCTGGGCATCAGTCAGCCTAGCTGGTATTTAAGACCTGTTGGCCTGGGCATCAGTCAGCCTAGCTGGTATTTAAGACATGCTGGCCTGGGCATCAGTCAGCCTAGCTGGTATTTAAGACCTGTTGGCCTGGGCATCAGTCAGCCTAGCTGGTATTTAAGACCTGTTGGTCTGGGCATCAGTCAGCCTAGCTGGTATTTAAGACTTGCTGGCCTGGGCATCAGTCAGCCTAGCTGGGATTTAAGACTTGCTGGCCTGGGCATCAGTCAGCCTAGCTGGGATTTAAGACTTGCTGGCCTGGGCATCAGTCAGCCTAGCTGGGATTTAAGACTTGCTGGCCTGGGCATCAGTCAGCCTAGCTGGGATTTAAGACTTGCTGGCCTGGGCATCAGTCAGCCTAGCTGGGATTTAAGACTTGCTGGCCTGGGCATCAGTCAGCCTAGCTGGTATTTAAGACTTGCTGGCCTGGGCATCAGTCAGCCTAGCTGGGATTTAAGACTTGCTGGCCTTTCCTTTAGATCAGGTTTCTATTGGTGTGGGGTGTTCTCTTTCCTTTAGATCAGGTTTCTATTGGTGTGGGATGTTCTGTTTCCTTTAGATCAGGTTTCTATTGGTGTGGGATGTTCTGTTTCCTTTAGATCAGGTTTCTATTGGTGTGGGATGTTCTGTTTCCTTTAGATCAGGTTTCTATTGGTGTGGGATGTTCTGTTTCCTTTAGATCAGGTTTCTATTGGTGTGGGATGTTCTCTTTCCTTTAGATCAGGTTTCTATTGGTGTGGGATGTTCTGTTTCCTTTAGATCAGGGTTATATTGGTGTGGGATGTTCTGTTTCCTTTAGATCAGGTTTCTATTGGTGTGGGATGTTCTCTTTCCTTTAGATCAGGTTTCTATTGGTGTGGGATGTTCTGTTTCCTTTAGATCAGGTTTCTATTGGTGTGGGATGTTCTGTTTCCTTTAGATCAGGTTTCTATTGGTGTGGGATGTTCTGTTTGCATTCCCTTCCCCTGGCCACATTTAGTGGGAATCCATTCTGGGAATGTTTTAGGGCACATTTCCTAGTTGCTTGTCAACCTTCAGTGGAGACCCACATAGGTGCCTTTCAGTACTCTTTTCTGGTTGTCTGTTAGTTCCCTTTGTTGTGAGCAACATTTTGAGTTTGTCTTGTGGGAACGTAACAGATGAAACTGCGTGTCAAATCCACAACGGCTCCCGGCATGATTGGCTGCCCGCAGTCGCATTGAGAGAAATCCTTATGTAGCCTTGTAATCTACACCTTGACTAGGCTGATATAAATGATGAAATATTCATTTATAATTTTTCTGAATCTGAATGTCATTAATTATACGGAGCCTAAACTTTCTCGTTCAAAACTTCTATCTCAAGTGAGGAGGGTGTGGCTTCATGACAATGTGAGGAGGGTGTGGCTTCATGACAATGATCACCGGAGCAACTGCTCACTGATTTTACACACCGACACAGTTCCACACCGACACAGTTCCACACCGACACAGTTCCACCTCGACACAGTTCCACCTCGACACAGTTCCACCTCGGACACAGTTCCACCTCGGACACAGTTCCACACCGACACAGTTCCACACCGACACAGTTCCACACCGACACAGTTCCACCTCCGACACAGTTCCACCTCCGACACAGTTCCACCTCCGACACAGTTCCACACCGACACAGTTCCACCTCCGACACAGTTCCACCTCCGACACAGTTCCACACCGACACAGTTCCACACCGACACAGTTCCACCTCCGACACAGTTCCACCTCCGACACAGTTCCACCTCCGACACAGTTCCACCTCCGACACAGTTCCACCTCCGAAACAGTTCCACCTCCGACACAGTTCCACTCCGACACAGTTCCACCTCCGAAACAGTTCCACCTCCGACACAGTTCCACCTCCGACACAGTTCCACCTCCGACACAGTTCCACCTCCGACACAGTTCCACACCGACACAGTTCCACCTCCGACACAGTTCCACCTCCGACACAGTTCCACACCGACACAGTTCCACACCGACACAGTTCCACCTCCGACACAGTTCCACCTCCGACACAGTTCCACACCGACACAGTTCCACACCGACACAGTTCCACACCGACACAGTTCCACACCGACACAGTTCCACCTCGACACAGTTCCACACCGACACAGTGACACAGTTCCACCTCCGACACAGTTCCACCTCCGACACAGTTCCACACCGACACAGTTCCACACCGACACTGCCAAAAACATCCGCTATGCAGGTGGCAGGTGTCGGCTCTCGCCGGGTCAATGCTTGGTCTGATTAAATCTAGGGGCTCTATTTAATCTGGAAAATCTGAAGCGTTACAGCTTCCCGGGATAGAAATGTAAAGGTCATTTTACGTTGCAGCGTCTACCATGAAAACAGTCTCCGCTGAAGTTGGAACATTGCCTTTAAATTTCAGTCTCGCTGTAAAGCTGAACTTCCGCTCTTCGGATTGAACAGAGCCCTAGGCCTTTCGTCTCACCTGTCCGAGGCAGTGTTTCCGTCTGACAGAACTGCGGCTGTAGAGTTTGACTGACAGCAGGAAGCCCTGGTCCAAAGCGAAGGGGAAGTAGAAAGACTCAGTCCAGGTCAGCTGACCTCCGGAGGACTTTAGGGTGTGAGTCTTCTTCTTCATCACCACCGTGCCCTGCAGCTGCATTAATATCTTCACAAAGAACGCTGGTTGATGGACAAGGGAAGCACAAGGGAAATGGAAAAGCACAAGGGAAGCACAAGGGAAATGGAAAAGCACAAGGGAAATGGAAAAGCACAAGGGAAGCACAAGGGAAATGGAAAAGCACAAGGGAAATTGAAAAGCACAAGGGAAATGGACAAGGGAAGCACAAGGGAAATGGACAAGGGAAGCACAAGGGAAATGGACAAGGGAAGCACAAGGGAAATGGACAAGGGAAGCACAAGGGAAATGGACAAGTACAAGGGAAATGGAAAAGCACAAGGGAAATGGAAAAGCACAAGGGAAATGGAAAAGCACAAGGGAAATGGAAAAGCACAAGGGAAATGGAAAAGCACAAGGGAAATGGAAAAGCACAAGGGAAATGGAAAAGCACAAGGGAAATGGAAAAGCACAAGGGAAATGGAAAAGCACAAGGGAAATGGAAAAGCACAAGGGAAATGGAAAAGCACAAGGGAAATAGAAAGGCACAAGGGAAATAGAAAAGCACAAGAGAAATGGTTACTTAGTAGACAGTGTGTATACAGCTGGCAGATTTTAAAATGGTTCCAGGTTGAACCTCTCCGACTAAACCTAAACCTTAACCTAAACCTAACCCTAAAACTAACCCTAAACCTAAACCTAAACCTAAACCTAACCTTAACTAATTTTAGAACGGGTTAAAAATCCACATCCGGTTCATTAAAACACATTTTTCTCTGTGACAAACACGATATATACAAAAGTATGTGGACACTCCTTCAATTAGTGGATTTATCCCGTTTCAGCCACACGTTACTGGCAGGTGTATAAAATCGAGCACACAGCCATGCAATCTCCATAGACAAACATTGGTAGTAGAATGGCCTTACTGAAGAGCTCAGTGACGTTCAACGTGGCTTTTCCTACAAGTCATTTCGTCAAATTTCTAGCCCTGCTAGAGCTGCCCCGGTCAACTATAAGTGCTGTTATTGTGAAGTGGAAACCTCTAGGAGCAACAACGGCTCAGCCGTGAAGTGGTAGGACACACACGCTCACAGAACGGGACCGTCGAGTGCTGAAACACTTAGGGTGTAGAAATCGTCTGTCCTCGGTTGCAACACTCACTACCGAGTTCCAAACTACCTCTGGAAGCAACGTCAGCACAAGAACTGTCTGTCGGGAGCTTCATGAAATGGGTTTCCATGGCCGAGCAGCCGCACACAAGCCAAACATCATCATGCATAATGCCAAGTGTTAGCTGGAGTAAACAGATATATAACAGACTATGTAGACCCCTACCCTGGCTGAGTGGAACAGGGAGGTTATAACATATATATAACAGACTATGTAGACCCCTACCCTGGCTGAGTGGAACAGGGAGGTTATAACAGAGATATAACAGACTATGTAGACGCCTACCCTGGCTGAGTGGAACAGGGAGGTTATAACAGATATATAACAGACTATGTAGACCCCTACCCTGGCTGAGTGGAGCTGGGAGGTTATAACAGATATATAACAGACTATGTAGACCCCTACCCTGGCTGAGTGGAGCTGGGAGGTTATAACATATATATAACTGACTATGTAGAACCCTACCCTGGCTGAGTGGAACAGGGAGGTTATAACAGATATATAACAGACTATGTAGACCCCTACCCTGGCTCAGTGGAACAGGGAGGTTATAACAGAGATATAACAGACTATGTAGACCCCTACCCTGGCTGAGTGGAACAGGGAGGTTATAACAGATATATAACAGACTATGTAGATCCCTACCCTGGCTGAGTGGAACAGGGAGGTTATAACAGATATATAACAGACTATGTAGACCCCTACCCTGGCTGAGTGGAACAGGGAGGTTATAACAGAGATATAACAGACTATGTAGACCCCTACCCTGGCTGAGTGGAACAGGGAGGTTATAACAGATATATAACAGACTATGTAGACCCCTACCCTGGCTGAGTGGAACAGGGAGGTTATAACAGATATATAACAGACTATGTAGACCCCCTACCCTGGCTGAGTGGAACAGGGAGGTTATAACAGAGATATAACAGACTATGTAGACCCCTACCCTGGCTGAGTGGAACAGGGGGGTTATAACAGATATATAACAGACTATGTAGACCCCTACCCTGGCTGAGTGGAGCTGGGAGGTTATAACATATATATAACAGACTATGTAGACCCCTACCCTGGCTGAGTGGAACAGGGAGGTTATAACAGATATATAACAGACTATGTAGACCCCTACCCTGGCTGAGTGGAACAGGGAGGTTATAACAGATATATAACAGACTATGTAGACGCCTACCCTGGCTGAGTGGAACAGGGAGGTTATAACAGATATATAACAGACTATGTAGACCCCTACCCTGGCTGAGTGGAGCTGGGAGGTTATAACAGATATATAACAGACTATGTAGACCCCTACCCTGGCTGAGTGGAGCTGGGAGGTTATAACATATATATAACTGACTATGTAGACCCCTACCCTGGCTGAGTGGAACAGGGAGGTTATAACAGATATATAACAGACTATGTAGACCCCTACCCTGGCTGAGTGGAACAGGGAGGTTATAACAGATATATAACAGACTATGTAGACCCCTACCCTGGCTGAGTGGAACAGGGAGGTTATAACAGATATATAACAGACTATGTAGACCCCTACCCTGGCTGAGTGGAACAGGGAGGTTCTAACAGATATATAACAGACTACGTAGACCCCTACCCTGGTTGAGTGGAGCAGGGAGGTTCTGGGCAGCGAGGACCTGCAGTTGGATGCGTCCGTTAACAGGCTGGAAACAGGTGGCCAGGTGCAGCTCAGCGTGACACACCTGAAGAAGGAGTTATGAACATCAGACGCCGGAGACGGTAGGTGCACATGTCTTCAGTTAAAAAAAGAATGTTCTACCAACTTCATGTTGCTGAACATACTGGTCCCCATTCCAAATGGCTGTACTTGGTTAGGAAGCTACAGTGCCTTCAGAAGCTATTCTCACCCACTGGTCTTCACACAGTACCCCATAAAGTGGAATTATTTCTTCAAATTAATACAAATGAAAACCTGAAATGTCTTGAGTCAATAAGTATTCAACCCCTTTGTTATGGCAAGGAGCCTAAACAAGGACAGAAGTAGAAATGTGCTTAACAAGTCACATAATAAGTTGCATGGACTCACTCTGTGTGCTACAATAATGAAGTGGTGAATTTCAAACACCGATTCAACCACAAAGACCAGGGAGGTTTTCCACTGCCTCGCAAAGAAGGCCACCGATTGGTAGATTTTTAAAAAGCAGACATTGAATATCCCTTTCAGCATGAAGTTATTAATTACGCTTTGGATGGTGTATCAATACACCCAGTCACTACAAAGATACAATCTGACCATAATTCTATCCTCCTGATTCCTGCTTATGTACCGGATGTGAAACGGCTAGCTTAGTTAGCGGTGGTGCTGGTGTAACGGATGTGAAACGGCTAGCTTAGTTAGCGGTGGTGCTGGTGTAACGGATGTGAAACGGCTAGCTTAGTTAGCGGTGGTGCTGGTGTAACGGATGTGAAACGGCTAGCTTAGTTAGCGGTGGTGCTGGTGTAACGGATGTGAAACGGCTAGCTTAGTTAGCGGTGGTGCTGATGTAACGGATGTGAAACGGCTAGCTTAGTTAGCGGTGGTGCTGGTGTAACGGATGTGAAACGGCTAGCTTAGTTAGCGGTGGTGCTGGTGTACCGGATGTGAAACGGCTAGCTTAGTTAGCGGTGGTGCTGGTGTAACGGATGTGAAACGGCTAGCGTAGTTAGCGGTGGTGCTGGTGTAACGGATGTGAAACGGCTAGCTTAGTTAGCGGTGGTGCTGGTGTAACGGATGTGAAACGGCTAGCTTAGTTAGCGGTGGTGCTGGTGTACCGGATGTGAAACGGCTAGCTTAGTTAGCGGTGGTGCTGGTGTAACGGATGTGAAACGGCTAGCTTAGTTAGCGGTGGTGCTGGTGTAACGGATGTGAAACGGCTAGCTTAGTTAGCGGTGGTGCTGGTGTAACGGATGTGAAACGGCTAGCTTAGTTAGCGGTGGTGCTGACGTCACTTGCTCTGAGACCTTGAAGTAGTGGTTCCCCTTGCTCTGCAAGGAGCGATGGGTAACGATGCTTCGAGGGTGACTGTTGTTGATGTGTGCAGAGGGTCCCTGGTTCGCGCCCGGGTATGGGCGAGGGGACGGTCTAAAGTTATACTGTTACACTTACAACCACCAAACTGAAACAGGAAGTACCAGTGACACGCTCGACACAGAAATGGTCCAATGAAGAGGGACGCTACAGGACTGTTTCCTGTCTGTGCTCGCGAAACACAGCACAGACTGGAATACACTCCAGGATTCATACGATAACATGGAGGAGTTCACCACATCATTCACCGGGTTCATTAATAAGTGCATAAACGACGTCGTCCACACAGTGACGGTACGTAGAACCATGTGGTTCAACGTCCGAGCTAAAGGCTAGAACTGCCTCTTTCAAGGAACCAGAGAGTAAAGTCAAGAACTCTTTCAAGGAGTGGGACAGTATAAAGACTAGAACTCTTTCAAGGAGCAGGACAGTATAAAGACTAGAACTCTTTCAAGGAGCGGGACACTATAAAGACTAGAACTCTTTCAAGGAGCGCGACAGTATAAAGACTAGAACTCTTTCAAGGAGCGGGACACTATAAAGACTAGAACTCTTTCAAGGAGCGGGACACTATAAAGACTAGAACTCTTTCAAGGAGCGCGACAGTATAAAGACTAGAACTCTTTCAAGGAGCGGGACAGTATGAAGACTAGAACTCTTTCAAGGAGCGGGACAGTATGAAGACTAGAACTCTTTCAAGGAGCGCGACAGTAATCCCGACACTTATGAAATCCTGCTACGATCATCAAACAGTCAAAATGTCAATACAGGATGAAGATCGAATCCTACTACACATACTGCATTATGTCTATATACAGTGTTGTAATGATGTGCAAATAGTGAAAGTACAAAAAGGGAAAATAATTAAACATCAATATGGGTTGTATTTACAATGGCGTTTGTTCTTCACTGGTTGCCCTTTTCTCGTGGCAACAGGTCGCAAATCTTGCTTCTGTGATGGAACACTGTGCTATTTCACCCAGTAGATATGGGAGTTTATCAAAATTGGGTTTGTTTTTGAAATCTTTGTGGCTCTGTGTAATCTGAGAGAAATATGTCTCTCTAATATTGTCTCTATCTCTCTATGTCTCTCTCTCTGTCTCTCTGTGTCTCTTTCTGTGTATGTCTCTCTGTGTCTCTTTCTGTGTATGTCTCTCTCTCTGTCTCTTTCTGTGTATGTCTCTCTCTCTGTCTCTGTGTATGTCTCTCTCTGTCTCTTTCTGTGTATGTCTCTCTCTGTATCTTTCTGTGTATGTCTCTCTCTCTGTCTCTCTGTGTCTCTTTCTGTGTATGTCTCTCTCTCTCTCTCTGTGACTCTCTCTCTCTGTGCCTCTTTCTCTCTCTCTCTGTGCCTCTTTCTCTCTCTCTCTGTGCCTCTCTCTCTCTCTCTCTGTGCCTCTCTCTCTCTCTCTCTGCCTCTCTCTCTCTCTGTGTCTCTCTCTCTATGTGCCTCTCTCTCTCTCTCTCTCTCTCTCTGTCTCTGTCTCTGTCTCTGTCTCTGTCTCTGTCTCTGTCTCTGTCTCTGTCACTCTCTCTGTGTCTCTCTCTCTCTCTGTGCCTCTCTTTCTCCCTTGAATTGTTTAAGGTTTGACCTAGTTTCAGGCCTCACAATTCCACCATACATCCCAACCCCAGCCTGATGGCTTTTTCCAATAAACCTTTCACCTCCAGTTTCTGTTTCCCTAAAACTTCTCAAAAAATTCCCTACTCCCAGATTATGCAACCCCAGAGAGGCTCCGTCAATATATCAATATTGGCATGTTCCTCATGTGCCAACTGCCTGCAATATATAAACAAAGAAAAACATTGTTTCATGATGTAAGTTTTGTTCTTAACATACTGTTCTGATAAGGAGTTATAATAGGAAGATACACAGAGTATAGGCACAGAGAATAGACTACATATTTTAATTACTGAGTCATAGGCTTGTCCCATTCTACAGGCATTTCCTGATGGCCAGAGACCAAAAGACGATGACAACACCAAACTACAGGCAGAATGTGATTTACGTTCGGAAAAGTGCCTTCGGAAAGAATTCAGAACTCTTGACTTTTTCCATTTTTTGTTTACGTTACGTTTACAGCCTTATTCTCAAATGGATTATATATATATATTTTTAATCTTCATCAATCTACACAGAACACCCCATAATGACATCACAATTCCCCATAATGAGATCACAATGGCCCATTATGAAATCACAATTCCCCATAATGACATCACAATTCACCATAATGACAAAGCAAACCGGTTTTTAGAGATTTTTGCAAAATATATTACAAATTTAAAAAAAACTAAAATACCTTATTTACATAAGTATTCAGACCCTTTGCTATGAGACTCGAAATTGAGCTCAGGTGCATCCTGTTTCCATTGATCATCCTTGAAATGTTTCTACAACTTGATTGGAGTACACCTGTGGTAAATTCAACTGATTGGACATGATTTGGAAAGACACACACCTGTCTATATAAGGTCCCACAGTTCACAGTGCAGGTCAGAGAAAAAAACAAGCCATGAGGTTGAAGGATCTGTACGTAGAGCTCAGAGACAGGATTGTGTCAAGGCACAGATCTGGGGAAGGGTACCAAAACATTTCTGCAGCATTGAAGTTCCAAGAACTCAGTGGCCTCCATCATTCTTAAATGGAAGATGTTTGGAACCACCAAGACTCTTCCTAGATCTGTCAGCCCGGCCAAACTGATCAATTGGGGGAGAAGGGCCTTGGTCAGGGAGGTGATCAAGAACCCGATGGTCACTCTGACAGAGCTCTAGAGTTCCTCTGTGGAGATGGGAGAACCTTCCAGAAGAACAACCATCTCTGCAGTACTCCACCAATCAGGCCTTTATGGTTGAGGGGCCAGACAGAAGCCACTCCTCAGTTAAAAGACACATGACAGCCCGCTTGGAGTTCGACAAAATGCACCTAAAGACTCTCAGGCCATGCGAAACAAGATTCTCTGGTCTGATGAAACCAAGATTGAACTCTTTGGCCTGAATGCCAAGCGTCACGTCTGGAGGAAACCTGGCACCATCCCTACGGTGAAGCATGGTGGTGGCAGCATCATGCTGTGGGGATGTGTTTCAGCGGCAGGGACTGGGAGACTAGTCAGGATCGAGTCAAAGATGAACAGAGCAAAGTACAGAGAGATCTTTGATGAAAACCTGCTCCAGAGCACTCAGGACCTCAGACTGGGATGAAGGTTCCCCTTCCAACAGGACAACAACCCTAAGCACACAGCCATGACAACACAGGAGTGGCTTCGGGGCGAATCTCTGAATGTCCTTGAGTCTGAACTTGAACCTGATCGAACATTTCCTGAGAGACCTGAAAAAAGCTATGCAGCGACGCTCCCCATCCAACCTGACAGCTTTAGAGGATCTGCAGAGAAGAATGGGAGAATCTCCCCAAATACAGGTGTGCCAAGCTTGTAGTGTCATACCCAAGAAGACTCAAGGCTGTAATCGCTGCCAAACGTGCTTCAACAAAGTTCTGAGAAAATGGTCTGAATAATTACATAAATGTCATATATATATATATTTTTTAAATACATTAGCAACAAATTCTAAAAACCTGTTTTTGCTTTGTCATTATGGGGTATTATGATATCATTATGGGGTATTGTGATGTCATTATGGGGTATTGTGATGTCATTATGGGGTATTGTGATGTCATTATGGGGTATTGTGATGTCATTATGGGGTATTGTGATGTCATTATGGGGTATTATGATGTCATTATGGGGTATTGTGATGTCATTATGGGGTATTGTGATGTCATTATGGGGTATTATGATGTCATTATGGGGTATTATGATGTCATTATGGGGTATTGTGATGTCATTATGGGGTATTGTGATGTCATTATGGGGTATTGTGATGTCATTATGGGGTATTGTGATGTCATTATGGGGTATTGTGATGTCATTATGGGGTATTGTGATGTCATTATGGGGTATTATGATGTCATTATGGGGTATTGTGATGTCATTATGGGGTATTGTGATGTCATTATGGGGTATTGTGATGTCATTATGGGGTATTATGATATCATTATGGGGTATTGTGATGTCATTATGGGGTATTGTGATGTCATTATGGGGTATTGTGATGTCATTATGGGGTATTGTGATGTCATTATGGGGTATTGTGATGTCATTATGGGGTATTATGATGTCATTATGGGGTATTGTGATGTCATTATGGGGTATTGTGATGTCATTATGGGGTATTGTGATGTCATTATGGGGTATTATGATGTCATTATGGGGTATTGTGATGTCATTATGGGGTATTATGATGTCATTATGGGGTATTGAGATGTCATTATGGGGTATTGAGATGTCATTATGGGGTATTGAGATGTCATTATGGGGTATTGAGATGTCATTATGGGGTATTGTGATGTCATTATGGGGTATTGTGATGTCATTATGGGGTATTATGATGTCATTATGGGGTATTATGATGTCATTATGGGGTATTGTGATGTCATTATGGGGTATTATGATGTCATTATGGGGTATTATGATGTCATTATGGGGTATTATGATGTCATTATGGGGTATTGTGATGTCATTATGGGGTATTGTGATGTCATTATGGGGTATTGTGATGGAGGCAGCGAACGGTTGAAAAGCATGCATTTGGTTTTACTAGCGTTTAAGAGCAGTTGGAGGCCACGGAAGGAGTGTTGTATGGCATTGAAGCTTGTTTGGAGGTTAGATAGCACAGTGTCCAAGGACGGGCCGGAAGTATATAGAATGGTGTCGTCTGCGTAGAGGTGGATCAGGGAATCGCCCGCAGCAAGAGCAACATCATCAAATCAAATCAAATCAAATTTATTTATATAGCCCTTCGTACATCAGCTGATATCTCAAAGTGCTGTACAGAAACCCAGCCTAAAACCCCAAACAGCAAACAATGCAGGTGTAAAAGCACGGTGGCTAGGAAAAACTCCCTAGAAAGGCCAAAACCTAGGAAGAAACCTAGAGAGGAACCGGGCTATGTGGGGTGGCCAGTCCTCTTCTGGCTGTGCCGGGTAGAGATTATAACAGAACATGACCAAGATGTTCAAATGTTCATAAATGACCAGCATGGTCAAATAATAATAAGGCAGAACAGTTGAAACTGGAGCAGCAGCACAGTCATTGATATATACAGAGAAAAGAGTCGGCCCGAGAATTGAACCCTGTGGCACCCCCATAGAGACTGCCAGAGGACCGGACAGCATGCCCTCCGATTTGACACACTGAACTCTGTCTGCAAAGTAATTGGTGAACCAGGCAAGGCAATCATCAGAAAAACCGAGGGTACTGAGTCAGCCGATAAGAATATGGTGATTGACAGAGTCGAAAGCCTTGGCAAGGTCGATGAAGACGGCTGCACAGTACTGTCTTTCTTTTATCGATGGCGGTTATGATATCGTTTAGTACCTTGAGTGTGGCTGAGGTGCACCCGTGACCGGCTCGGAAACCAGATTGCACAGCGTAGAAGGTACGGTGGGATTCGAGATGGTCAGTGACCTGTTTGTTGACTTGGCTTTCGAAGACCTTAGATAGGCAGGGCAGGATGGATATAGGTCTGTAACAGTTTGGGTCCAGGGTGTCTCCCCCTTTGAAGAGGGGGATGACTGCGGCAGCTTTCCAATCCTTGGGGATCTCAGACAATATGAAAGAGAGGTTTAACAGGCTGGTAATAGGGGTTGCGACAATGGCGGCGGATAGTTTCAGATGTGTGATGTATTGTGATGCCATTATGGGGTATTGTGATGTCATTATGGGGTATTGTGATGTCATTATGGGGTATTGTGATGTCATTATGGGGTATTGTGATGTCATTACGGGGTATTGTGATGTCATTACGGGGTATTGTGATGTCATTACATTACGGGGTATTGTGATGTCATTATGGGGTATTGTGATGCCATTATGGGGTATTGTGATGTCATTATGGGGTATTGTGATGTCATTATGGGGTATTGTGTGTAGATTGACGAGGGGAAAAAAACTATTGAATCCATTTTAGAATAAGGCTTTAAAGTAACAAAATGTGGAACAAGTCAAGGGGGTCATACCATATGTCCACATTATCTCAACATTATGTGTTTAAGCATAGTCTTTAGCATAGTCCCCCACCTCTCTGATTCAGAGGGGTTGGGTTAAACGTGGAAGACACACCTCTCTGATTCTGTCATGTTTTGTCTTATATTGTCTTGTCATTTTGCTTTTCCTTCTGTTCGTTTTCCCCCTGCTGGTCTTTTTAGGTTCGTTCCCTTTTTTCTCTCTCCCTCTCTCTCTCTCTCTTCTCTCTATCGTTCCGTTCCTGCTCCCAGCTGTTCCTAGTCCCCTAATCAATCATTTAGTCTTCCCACACCTGTTCCCTATCTTTTCCCCTGATTAGAGTCCCTATTTCTCCCCTTGTTTTCCGTTTCTGTCCTGTCGGATCCTTGTATACTGTTCACCGTGCTGTGTCTTTGTATCGCCCTGTCGTGTCGTGTTTCCCTCAGATGCTGCGTGGTGAGCAGGTGTCTGAGTCTGCTACGGTCAAGTGCCTTCCCGAGGCAACCTGCAGTTTATGATCGAGTCTCCAGTCTGTTCTCGTCATTACGAGTGGAATTGTTTCTTATGCTTTATTTACCGCTCCGATTTGTCTAGGAGTATTGCATATTTCCTTTACTGGATTAAAGACTCTGTTTTCGCCAAGTCGCTTTTGGGTCCTCATTCACCTGCATAACAGATTCAGAGGGGTTGGGTTAAACGTGGAAGACACACCTCTCTGATTCAGAGGGGTTGGACCCATTTCAGCCAGGCGTATGATCACAGACCCGTTTCATGATCACAGACCCATTTCAGCCAGGTGTATGATCACAGACCCGTTTCAGCCAGGTGTATGATCACAGACCCGTTTCAGCCAGGTGTATGATCACAGAGCCGTTTCAGCCAGGTGTATGATCACAGACCCGTTTCAGCCACAAGATGGACATGTTGAGGCATTGGGTGTTTATAGAGGTTTACAAACCCCTGGACAGGACACTAGTCTGTCTCCTGTTTCTGTAGTGAGACAGCTTGATGTACAGGACACCCCCTGGACAGGACACTGGTCTATATCCTGTTTCTATACTGAAACAGCTTGATGTACAGGAAACCCCCTGGACAGGACACTGGTCTATATCCTGTTTCTGTAGGGAGACAGCTTGATGTACCAGTACACCCCCTGGACAGGACACTAGTCCATCTCCTGTTTCTATACTGGGACAGCTTGATGTACTAGGACACCCCCTGGACAGGACACTAGTCTATCTCCTGTTTCTGTAGTGAGACAGCTTGATGTACCAGGACACCCCCTGGACAGGACACTAGTCCATCTCCTGTTTCTATACTGGGACAGCTTGATGTACTAGGACACCCCCTGGACAGGACACTAGTCCATCTCCTGTTTCTGTAGTGAGACAGCTTGATGTACAGGACACCCCCTGGACAGGACACTAGTCTATCTCCTGTTTCTGTAGTGAGAAAGCTTGATGTACCAGGACACCCCTTGGACAGGACACTTGTCTATCTCCTGTTTCTGTAGTGAGACAGCTTGATGTACAGGACACCCCCTGGACAGGACACTTGTCTATCTCCTGTTTCTGTAGTGAGACAGCTTGATGTACCAGGACACCCCCTGGACAGGACACTAGTCTATCTCCTGTTTCTGTAGTGAGACAGCTTGATGTACCAGGACACCCCCTGGACAAGATGCTAGTGTATCGCAGGGCCTTACCCCCAATTAATCTCTTTAATGCTGAGTGCCAAGCAGGAACGAATCAGGTCCCATTTTTAAAGTCTTTGGTGTAGCGGATAGAGAGGCTATTCAGCAACCGGATAGTTGCCGGTTCGAATTTCGGGTCTGACGTGAAACATCAAGCGGGAAGTGATCTGGTATCATATCCTAGATGCCATTGCCTGCCGTTGTGCCCTTAAGCAAGGCACTTAACCACGTAGCTCCCCCCCCACGCCTTTCCAAAACCTCTATGTGTCTTTTGGAGGGGTTGGGTTATAAATGGAAGACGCATTTCGGTTGGACCTTTATGTACAATTGACCAATTAAATGAACTTCCTCTAAACGACTCGGATCGAACTCCACAACCTTCCAATCTCAGGGCGGACACTAACCACAAGGCCTCTGAGTTGGAATGTACATTCTAGACATTCTATTTCTATGCTGTATATATATCCATACTTACTGTGGCCTTGGAGGGGGGGCTGAGCTCCATCCAGTGCTGTGTCTCCTCAGGGCCCAGCTGTCTGAGGGAGAGGACACACTCTGCCACCGTTCTCTTCCTGGGGTGGTGGGTCTGCAGCCGGAATACCAGAGCACTGCAACGCAGCTGCTGCAGCCGCAACGTAAACACAAAGGTCTCCATGAAGACTGTGTCCTGGGAGGGAGGGAGGGAGGGAGGGAGGGTGGGGAGAGATACAGGGAGGGAGGGAGGGGAGAGATACAGTGAGGGAGGGAGGGAGGGGAGATACAGGGAGGGAGGGAGGGAGGGAGGGAGGGAGGGAGGGAGGGAGGGAGGGAGGGAGGGAGGGAGGGAGGGAGGGAGGGGGAGGGATACAGGGAGGGAGGGAGGGAAGAGATACAGGGAGGGAGGGAGGGAGGGAGGGAGGGAGGGAGGGAGGGAGGGAGGGAGGGAGGGAGGGAGGGAGGGGAGAGATACAGGGAGGGAGGGAGGGAGGGAGGGAGGGAGGGAGGGAGGGAGGGAGGGAGGGAGGGAGGGAGGGGAGGGAGGGAGGGAGGGTTGGGAGGGAGGGAGAGGAGAGAGAGGAGAGTTGGGAGGGAGGGAGGGAGAGGAGAGGGAGGGGAGAGATGGGAGGGAGGGAGGGAAGAGATACAGGGAGGGGGAGGGAAGAGATACAGGGAGGGAGGGAGGGAGGGTTGGGAGGGAGGGAGAGGAGAGAGAGGGTTGGGAGGGAGGGAGGGAGGGAGGGAGGGAGGGTTGGGAGGGAGGGAGGGAGGGAGGGAGGGAGGGAGAGAGAGGGTTGGGAGGGAGGGAGGGAGGGGAGAGAGAGAGGGGAGAGATACAGGGAGGGAGGGAGGGTTGGAGGGAGGGAGGGGGAGAGAGAGAGAGAGACAGAGAGAGAGACAGGGATGGAAGGAGGGAGGGGGGGGGAGAGACAGAGAGAGAGACAGGGAGGGAAGGAGGGAGGGAGGGAGAGACAGAGAGAGAGAGAGACAGGGAGGGAGGGAGGGAGGGAGAGAGCGAGAGAGAGAGAGAGAGGGAGGGAGGGAGGGGGAGGGAGGGAGGGAGGGAGGGAGGGAGGGAGGGAGGGAGGGAGGGAGGGAGGGAGGGAGGGAGCAGAGATAGAAGATAATGACTCAATTCAATCCCTGTCGTGGGAGTTCAGCTGAACAGCGTGATTGAAATGTAAAAGCCGATGTTCCAGCTTAAGTGTAGACAGCATTCACGGTAAAAAAAAACGTCGGCTCAATCTTAAATGACCTTTGCATTTATATTGTAGAGTCTGTAAGGCTTGAATACAGCCCTTAGACAGTATTCCACTCTGGCTCTGTCTGATAGTCTGCTACAAGAGAATCACTTTGTTTCTTGACTTATTTTATCCGCCTCCTTGTCGCTCCTGGCGGAGCAAAGAGCCCCAACAGAGCAAATGAATGAACCCCGTTCTCACTTAGATTCCCTGGGCTATAACACTTAATTCACTGGTACTAACTCGTTCTAGGCCTAATAAATCAGTCAGACTCTTCAAGGGCTGCAACAGCTCAACAACAGAAACACTACGCCAGACAAGAGGATAAAGTGACAACTATAAAAAAAGCCAGTGATTTGATTTAGGAATATAAGAGCTTTGAGGAGATCTTCTCTCTCTCTCTATCTTCCTTGGCGGTGGTCAGATCTGGGCATGTATCCACAAAGCATCTTAGCGAAGGAGTGCTGATCTAGGATCTGTCCATATCATCTCATTCATTCTGATCTAGGATCTGTCCATATCAACTCATTCATTCTGATCTAGGATCTGTCCATATCATCTCATTCATTCTGATCTAGGATCTGTCCATAGCATCTCATTCATTCTGATCTAGGATCTGTCCATATCAACTCATTCATTCTGATCTAGGATCTGTCCATATCAACTTCCATTCATTCTGATCTAGGATCTGTCCATATCAACTTCCATTCATTCTGATCTAGGATCTGTCCATATCATCTCATTCATTCTGATCTAGGATCTGTCCATATCAACTCATTCATTCTGATCTAGGATCTGTCCATATCAACTTCCATTCATTCTGATCTAGGATCTGTCCATATCATCTCATTCATTCTGATCTAGGATCTGTCCATAGCATCTCATTCATTCTGATCTAGGATCTGTCCATATCATCTCATTCATTCTGATCTAGGATCTGTCCATATCATCTCATTCATTCTGATCTAGGATCTGTCCATATCAACTTCCATTCATTCTGATCTAGGATCTGTCCATATCATCTCATTCATTCTGATCTAGGATCTGTCCATATCAACTTCCATTCATTCTGATCTAGGATCTGTCCATATCATCTCATTCATTATGAACTAAAAGGCTCAACTGATCCTAGATCAGCACTCTACTCGTAGACACTTTGTGGATACAGGCCCTGAGCAGGTAATATAATGGCCAGGGGAGAGGAAGGTATGAGATCAGCTGCCAGAGACCTTTCCTCTCTATTCAACACACGTTGCCTATCAAACCGAGCACCAATGTCTAGAATGGGAGAATACTGTTATCAGAACTTCTACTTGGATTGGATGTGAAGCTATTAGTTAACTGACCATCAGTGGTCCAGTGTTTTAGATAGGTGAGGTCATGCTACAGTAACCTGGTTCCAGTGTTTTAGATAGGTGAGGTCATGCTACAGTAGCCTGGTTCCAGTGTTTTAGATAGGTGAGGTCATGCTACAGTAGCCTGGTTCCTGTGGTCCAGTGTTTTAGATAGGTGAGGTCATGCTACAGTAGCCTGGTTCCTGTGTTTTAGATAGGTGAGGTCATGCTACAGTAGCCTGGTTCCTGTGGTCCAGTGTTTTTAGATAGGTGAGGTCATGCTACAGTAGCCTGGTTCCTGTGGTCCAGTGTTTTTAGATAGGTGAGGTCATGCTACAGTAACCTGGTTCCAGTGTTTTAGATAGGTGAGGTCATGCTACAGTAGCCTGGGTCCAGTGTTTTAGATAGGTGAGGTCATGCTACAGTAGCCTGGGTCCAGTGTTTTAGATAGGTGAGGTCATGCTACAGTAGCCTGGGTCCAGTGTTTTAGATAGGTGAGGTCATGCTACAGTAGCCTGGGTCCAGTGTTTTAGATAGGTGAGGTCATGCTACAGTAGCCTGGTTCCAGTGTTTTTAAATAGGTGAGGTCATGCTACAGTAGCCTGGTTCCAGTGTTTTAGATAGGTGAGGTCCTGCTACAGTAGCCTGGTTCCTGTGGTCCAGTGTTTTAGATAGGTGAGGCCATGCTACAGTAGCCTGGTTCCTGTGGTCCAGTGTTTTAGATAGGTGAGGTCATGCTACAGTAGCCTGGTTCCTGTGGTCCAGTGTTTTAGATAGGTGAGGTCATGCTACAGTAACCTGGTTCCAGTGTTTTTAGATAGGTGAGGTCATGCTACAGTAGCATGGTTCCTGTGGCCCAGTGTTTTTAGATAGGTGAGGTCATCCTAGAGTAGCCTGGTTCCAGATGTCTTTGTGCTGTCTTTTCAACTCCAAACAACTATAGACGTTTGCTATGGGCCAACAAACACAAAGAGGTACGGGACCACCAGGCTGATGATAAGTCTGGATGTGACTGTAGTTATAGTATTGTACAGTACAACCACATCTTAGCCTGGTACCAGATCTGTTTGCGTTGTCTTTCCTACATCACTGATCATAGGAGTTGGTATGACAGCGTCAACAGATCTGATACCAGGCTAAGATGTGGTTGGGATGTGCTAAATAACTTACCGGAGAACCTTCCTTGACGGAGCTCTTGAACTGTACTGGTTTGGTCATAGTGATGATTCCTTTAAAGCTAATCTTCTGCTGCTCACTGCTGTTCTGAACGAGGGACACATCCTTACACTGAGAGAAGGAGAGAAATAATAATTGAAGGTCTGGCTACAGATCTAGAGGTTCTGGCTACAGAGTTGAAGAGCTGGCTACAGATCTAGAGGTTCTGGCTACAGAGTTGAAGAGCTGGCTACAGATCTAGAGGTTCTGGCTACAGAGTTGAAGAGCTGGCTACAGATCTAGAGGTTCTGGCTACAGATCTAGAGGTCTGGCTACAGATCTAGAGGTCTGGCTACAGATCTAGAGGTCTGGCTACAGATCTAGAGGTCTGGCTACAGATCTAGAGGGTCTGGCTACAGAGTTGAAGAGCTGGCTACAGATCTAGAGGTTCTGGCTACAGAGTTGAAGAGCTGGCTACAGATCTAGAGGTTCTGGCTACAGATCTAGAGGTCTGGCTACAGATCTAGAGGTCTGGCTACAGATCTAGAGGTCTGGCTACAGATCTAGAGGTCTGGCTACAGATCTAGAGGGTCTGGCTACAGAGTTGAAGAGCTGGCTACAGATCTAGAGGTTCTGGCTACAGAGTTGAAGAGCTGGCTACAGATCTAGAGGTTCTGGCTACAGAGTTGAAGAGCTGGCTACAGATCTAGAGGTTCTGGCTACAGAGTTGAAGAGCTGGCTACAGATCTAGAGGTTCTGGCTACAGAGTTGAAGAGCTGGCTACAGATCTAGAGGTTCTGGCTACAGAGTTGAAGAGCTGGCTACAGATCTAGAGGTTCTGGCTACAGAGTTGAAGAGCTGGCTACAGATCTAGAGGTCTGGCTACAGATCTAGAGGTCTGACTACAGATCTAGAGGTCTGGCTACAGATCTAGAGGTCTGGCTACAGAGTTGAAGAGCTGGCTACAGAGATGGAGGTCTGGCTACAGATCTAGAGGTCTGGCTACAGATCTAGAGGTTCTGGCTACAGATCTAGAGGTCTGGCTACAGATCTAGAGGTCTGGCTACAGATCTAGAGGTCTGGCTACAGATCTAGAGGTTCTGGCTACAGAGTTGAAGAGCTGGCTACAGATCTAGAGGTTCTGGCTACAGAGTTGAAGAGCTGGCTACAGATCTAGAGGTTCTGGCTACAGAGTTGAAGAGCTGGCTACAGATCTAGAGGTTCTGGCTACAGAGTTGAAGAGCTGGCTACAGATCTAGAGGTTCTGGCTACAGAGTTGAAGAGCTGGCTACAGATCTAGAGGTCTGGCTACAGATCTAGAGGTCTGGCTACAGATCTAGAGGTCTGGCTACAGATCTAGAGGTCTGGCTACAGAGATGGAGGTCTGGCTACAGATCTAGAGGTCTGGCTACAGATCTAGAGGTCTGGCTACAGATCTAGAGGTCTGGCTACAGAGATGGAGGGCTGGCTACAGAGCTAGAGGTCTGGCTACAGATCTAGAGGTCTGGCTACAGATCTAGAGGTCTGGCTACAGATCTAGAGGTCTGGTTACAGATCTAGAGGTCTGGCTACAGAGTTGAAGAGCTGGCTACAGGGATGGAGGGCTGGCTACAGAGCTAGAGGTCTGGCTACAGAGATGGAGGTCTGGCTACAGATCTAGAGGTCTGGCTACAGAGTTGAAGAGCTGGCTACAGAGATGGAGGGCTGGCTACAGAGCTAGAGGTCTGGCTACAGATCTAGAGGTCTGGCTATAGATCTAGAGGTCTGGCTATAGATCTAGAGGTCTGGCTACAGAGTTGAAGAGCTGGATACAGAGATGGAGGGCTGGCTACAGAGCTAGAGGTCTGGCTACAGATCTAGAGGTCTGGCTATAGATCTAGAGGTCTGGCTACAGATCTAGAGGTTCTGGCTACAGATCTAGAGGTCTGGCTACAGATCTAGAGGTTCTGGCTACAGATCTAGAGGTTCTGGCTACAGATCTAGAGGTTCTGGCTATAGATCTAGAGGACTGGCTACAGATCTAGAGGTTCTGGCTACAGATCTAGAGGTCTGGCTACAGATCTAGAGGTCTGGCTACAGATCTAGAGGACTGGCTACAGATCTAGAGGACTGGCTACAGATCTAGAGGTTCTGGCTACAGATCTAGAGGTCTGGCTACAGATCTAGAGGTCTGGCTACAGAACTAGAGGTCTGGCTATAGAGTTGAAGAGCTGGCTACAGATCTAGAGGTCTGGCTACAGATCTAGAGGTCTGGCTACAGATCTAGAGGTCTGGCTACAGAGTTGAAGAGCTGGCTACAGATCTAGAGGTTCTGGCTACAGATCCAGAGGTCTGGCTACAGAGTTGGAGGTCTGGCTACAGATCTAGAGGTCTGGCTACAGATCTAGAGGTCTGGCTACAGATCTAGAGGTTCTGGCTACAGATCTAGAGGTTCTGGCTACAGATCTAGAGGTTCTGGCTACAGATCTAGAGGTTCTGGCTACAGATCTAGAGGTTCTGGCTACAGATCTAGAGGTCTGGCTACAGATCTAGAGGTCTGGCTACAGATCTAGCGGTCTGGCTACAGATCTAGAGGTCTGGCTACAGATCTAGAGGTTCTGGCTACAGATCTTGAGGTCTGGCTATAGAGTTGAAGAGCTGGCTACAGATCTAGAGGTTCTGGCTACAGATCTAGAGGTCTGGCTACAGAGTTGGAGGTCTGGCTACAGATCTAGATGTCTGGCTACAGATCTAGATGTCTGGCTACAGATCTAGATGTCTGGCTACAGATCTAGAGGTCTGGCTACAGATCTAGAGGTCTGGCTACAGATCTAGAGGTCTGGCTACAGATCTAGAGGTCTGGCTATAGAGTTGAAGAGCTGGCTACAGATCTAGAGGTCTGGCTACAGATCTAGAGGTCTGGCTACAGAGTTGGGGGGGTGGCTACAGAATTGGGAGGCTGGCTACAGAGTTGGGGGGCTGGCTACAGAGTTGGAGGGCTTGGTATCATAGTGTATGTATTATACAGGGACTTGTGTCGCCATTTACTTGTTAGTGTATCTACATTGTGATCATTTTGTTATATGATCAGAAGTCTATGACCATTTTAAGTTTTGCTTGGATAGGAAATATTTGCTCATCATTATTCCTCTTGAGTGAGGAACCTCTCAGAAGTTAACAGAGCAGTGACTTGTGAAGAGAGAGGAGATATTGAGATGGAGATTCTGGGCCCTGGTTTCTGTTGCAACAGTCTGAGACAGAGGCCCCATTCAGCCACCTAGAAGGCAGGTACAATGGGCCCTTTAGTCCCCAAATCCCTCATCCTCACCCCTCCTCCCGGCCTGAAACCGTACCTGTACCAAAGTGATCCACACCTGCTCCAGGTCCTCCTGGTAACTCAGCCGGACACACACCATCCCCAGCTCCCTCTCATCGCCTGACAACGTGATGGACTCTACAAGACAAGCAATACAGAGACATACATTAGTTCAACGGAAAACACAACGTCGTAGCCTACACTCCAAGAACAATAGGGTTCCGAAAGGTTTCTTCGGCTATCCCCATAGGAGAACCCTTTTGGGTTCCATGTAGAACCCTCTGTGGAAAAGGTTCTACGTCGTATTTTGAATGATTTAATGAATGATTTAATTGATTTCTGTATAGACAGGAGTAATTCTATAATTTCAGACAGTGTATTTCCATTTACTTACCTATTGGACCCACTGTTCTGGCGTTTCTCTCCCGTTTAACACTCTTAGAAACAAATGGTGCTATCTAGAAACTGAAATGGTTCTTTGGCTATCCCCATAGGAGAACCCTTTGAAGAACCCTTTTTGGTTCCAGGAAGAACCCTTTTTGGTTCCAGGTAGAACCCATTTTGGTTCCAGGTAGAACACTTTTTGGTTCCAGGAAGAACCCATTTTGGTTCCAGGTAGAACCCATTTTGGTTCCAGGTAGAACCCTTTTTGGTTCCAGGTAGAACCCTTTTTGGTTCCAGGTAGAACCCATTTTGGTTCCAGGTAGAACACATTTTGGTTCCAGGAAGAACCCTTTTTGGTTCCAGGAAGAACCCTTTTTGGTTCCAGGAAGAACCCTTTTTGGTTTCATGTAAAAACCCTTTTCCACAGAGGGTTCTACATGGAACCCAAAAGAGTTCTACCTGGAACCAAAAGAGGTTATTCTATGGAGACTGACAAATAAAACTTTTGGGGGGAAAAAATCCTAAGAGTTTATTGCTTTTCATATTACCTTTCTTTCGTTGTCCAGAAACCAAAAGGCACAATCCTAGACATATTATCAACCCATCCTAGTTGTTGCATTTTTACATTCCCCCACTTTCTAAGTTTCTAACATAGATTTTAATCTGTCACATATGGATTAGCTATCACGTGCTCTGTTCAGAATGGTGTGTTTTCACGTGCTCTGTTCAGAATGGTGTGTTTTCACGTGCTCTGTTCAGAATGGTGTGTTTTCACGTGCTCTGTTCAGAATGGTGTGTTTTCACGTGCTCTGTTCAGAATGGTGTGTTTTCACGTGCTCTGTTCAGAATGGTGTGTTTTCACGTGCTCTGTTCAGAATGGTGTGTTTTCACGTGCTCTGTTCAGAATGGTGTGTTTTCACGTGCTCTGTTCAGAATGGTGTGTTTTCACGTGCTCTGTTCAGAATGGTGTGTTTTCACGTGCTCTGTTCAGAATGGTGTGTTTTCACGTGCTCTGTTCAGAATGGTGTGTTTTCACGTGCTCTGTTCAGAATGGTGTGTTTTCACGTGCTCTGTTCAGAATGGTGTGTTTTCACGTGCTCTGTTCAGAATGGTGTGTTTTCACGTGCTCTGTTCAGAATGGTGTGTTTTCACGTACTCTGTTCAGAATGGTGTGTTTTCACGTGCTCTGTTCAGAATGGTGTGTTTTCACGTACTCTGTTCAGAATGGTGTGTTTTCACGTACTCTGTTCAGAATGGTGTGTTTTCACGTGCTCTGTTCAGAATGGTGTGTTTTCACGTGCTCTGTTCAGAATGGTGTGTTTTCACGTGCTCTGTTCAGAATGGTGTGTTTTCACGTGCTCTGTTCAGAATGGTGTGTTTTCACGTGCTCTGTTCAGAATGGTGTGTTTTCACGTGCTCTGTTCAGAATGGTGTGTTTTCACGTGCTCTGTTCAGAATGGTGTGTTTTCACGTGCTCTGTTCAGAATGGTGTGTTTTCACGTGCTCTGTTCAGAATGGTGTGTTTTCACGTGCGCTGTTCAGAATGGTGTTTTCCCAGGTGCGCTGTTCAGAATAGTGTTTTCTAGGTGCGCTGTTCAGAATGGTGTTTTTTCAGGTGTTCTGTTCAGAATAGTGTTTTCACATGAATTGCATTTTGACAAATGTTTGAAATTGACTGCTTCATTACATGAGTTACATGTTCTGTTCGGATTCATTACCATAATTGAAATGTGATTTATGTCCAACCCTGGTGCGTGTGTGTGGGCCTGTGTGTGTGTGTGTGTGTGTGTGTGTGCGTGTAATGGTGTAATGGTTACCAAGACTACGGCTGCTCCCCAGGGAGTCCCTCGTAGAGGACGAAGCACTGCTGCTCTGGACGTTGGACACACTGTCATACCGCTGCATCGGGATAAACACACAACGTAAACCACTGGACGCAAATGTCGCAACAAAACACAGAGACAACATTGCATGATATCAAGAGAAAGTCAACAGGACGTGAACAGGATACTCAAACAGCCTATTTTATGATCTTCCTGTATGCATAATTACACTACACTAAACATAGCAACAGCTGTAAAAAAAAGGTAGTTTCCCCAATAAGGCGTTGTAAAAACAATACAACACACTAAAGACAGCCAAACGACTACTTGCGCTACTTTTGACCAGGGCCCATTGGTCAATATAAAAGGCAATATAATACCATTTGGAATACAACTCAGGAGTACTATTCGTTCAGACGGAAGCACGCGCAGCACTGGAGTTTATCGCGTTATTTATGACGAGGTTCAGTACGAGAGCTTGTAATGTTTCTTTGTGGTTCTGGGGGCGAGACACGAGATACGGAGTATTCAAAACGGCTTCACTATCGATATATATATATATATATATATACACCTGGTAACCAATAGGTTGTTGATGACACGCGAATACGATACAGAACTACGCGATATCCTTTACTAATGCAGCGAAGAGAACCCCACCCGGACAGCCCTAACCAAACCCTTTGTAAAACACTACATATACATGTTTTTGATTGATTTCCACTTCATTTAACACAATCAACAGAGATTTGCTCCGTCTTTTACCAGACAGAACGGTGAGTAACGGTCAATGAAAACACTGATGGTACAAGTGGCGCACAATGATTTATTAAGAGGTTCAGAAATAGGTACGGCAGCTCATAGGTTAGGCGTTAGGCTTTGTTTACTGTGGCTTCACAGGTGCTGAGTTAAATAAATATTACAGTAAACATAAAACCTCACCTGTATGTGGCTGTGAAGGCTGGGGTTAGACAGATTAAACATAGATGTACTCAGACTCTGTGTTCCAGTCTTCATATTCCCACCTGAAAGCCAAGCCATCAGTTAACGGTACATAAAAGACACAAGAACATCTAAATCTAAATTAAACACTGTGAACCTTTCTTAGTGTGATGATTTTCTAGTTTATTTTTCTGATATTGTAGTTATACACCTGATTCAGAGGTCCTGGTCTCGCCTCACACTATATCCATAATGCTAAAATAATGGGAATGGTAGAGAACCGCCAACTGTCGAAAATGTTGAAAAATACAAAAACGGAAGCTCGGATACAAAAATATTGCAAAACAGTACCAGATTTTTATGCTAATGTTCAAAAATCTGCAGATTTAAAAAAGACAAATCTGTGCATGATATAGTGGCAACAAAATTAACTTTTTTTCTAATGTACCGAATACACATTTTTTTTAGATTCCATCACATTTTCAACTCTACGGATAGTTTTGTTACAAAAACTGTTCTGTTAAAATAGCAAATGTTCCGACTCAGGTCTCGGTACACACGCTCTACGGTAGTCAGTCTGAATGATGAGATTATTATGGTCAGAGCGAGAACATTTTTCTTTGTCAAATGGCAGTCAAGCATCGATCATCATGTCACTAGAATCAGACCCTCAACATTTGTTGGAAAAGAGCATCTAGCCCATCCCGTGCACTTTTTACAGTACAGGGTTAGTGTGATTTTACAGTACAGGATTAGTGTGATTTTACAGTACAGGGTTAGTGTGATTTTACAGTACAGGGTTAGTGTGATTTTACAGTACAGGGTTAGTGTGATTTTACAGTACAGGGTTAGTGTGATTTTACAGTACAGGGTTAGTGGATTTTACAGTACAGGGTTAGTGTGATTTTACAGTACAGGGTTAGTGTGATTTTACAGTACAGGGTTAGTGTGATTTTACAGTACAGGGTTAGTGTGATTTTACAGTACAGGGTTAGTGTGATTTTACAGTACAGGGTTAGTGTGATTTTACAGTACAGGGTTAGTGTGATTTTACAGTACAGGGTTAGTGTTAGGGTGACACCACAGTACACACCTGATCCACTGGGAGTCTTTTTCAGGGTGCTGTTGTGTGTTGTCCTGGGACACATGTTGGGGGAGGAGTCAGGGTTATAGATGATATGACTGTCCCCTGACAGCTCAGCCTTCCTCTCTGCATAGGCGCTACTGGCTGACACGGGGGTCAACAAAGGTTAGAGGTCACAGGTCAGAAGTTACAGGACACATCACATAAACCTGGGGTACACACAGAGTTTATCAACATAATCAATGCACAGTTGGTACATTATTGTGATAGTTTGACCCTGGTCAAAACCATTCATCTTGGGGTGGTGTTCCAAAATGCAATCATATCACACGCAATTTTACCATTTATAAAACGGTCATATACAAAACAGTATATGTGTGTACAAAACATTAAGAACACCTTCCTTATATTGAGTTGCACAGTTTTGTCAAGTCGGTTGGATGTCCTTTAGTGGACCATTCTTGATACACTGTTGTCAGGGAAACTGTTGTTGCGTGGGAGAAAAAAAAAACCCCACCCCTTAAAGGAACCCAGCAGCGTTGCAGTTCTTGACACAAAACCAGTGTGCGCCTGGCACCGACTACCATACCTCATTCAAAGGCACGTACACACTTTGTCTTGACCATTCACCCTCTGAATGGCAAAACACAATCCATGTCTCAATGCTTAAAAATCCTTCTTTAACCTCTCCTCCGATTCATCTGCACTGATTTGAAGTAATGACATCAATAAGAGATCTTAGCTTTCACCTGGTCAGTCTATGTCTGTTAAACTACCCCTGGATAACTGAGCCTGCTGGATCCATAGGTCTATGTGTCGAAGGAGCACTGTGCAAGCGATAATATTGAAATGGAAGGAGTATCAGACCACTGCAAATCTACCAAGACCTGGCCGTCCCTTTAAACTTTCAGCTCATACAAGGAGAAGACTGATCAGAGATGCAGCCAAGATGCCCATGATCACTCTGGATGAACTGCAGAGATCTACAGCTGAGGTGGGACACTCTGTCCATAGGACAACAATCAGTCGTATATTGCACAAATCTGGCCTTTATGGAAGAGTGGCAAGAAGAAAGCCATTTCTTAAAGATATCCATAAAAAGTGTTGTTTAAAGTTTGCCACAAGCCACCTGGGAGACGCACCAAACATGTGGAAGAAGGTGCTCTGGTCAGATGAAACCAAAATTGAACTTTTTGGCAACAATGCAAAACGTAATATTTGGCGTAAAAGCAACACAGCTCATCACCCTGAACACACCATCCCCACTGTCAAACATGGTGGTGGCAGCATCATGGTTTGGGCCTGCTTTTCTTCAGCAGGGACAGGGAAGATTGATGGGGAGATGGATGGAGCCAAATACAGGACCATTCTGGAAGAAAATCTGATGGAGTCTGCAAAAGACCTGAGACTGGGACAGAGATTTGTCTTCCAACAAGACAATGATCCAAAACATAAAGCAAAATCTACAATGGAATGGTTCAAAAATAAACATATCCAGATGTTAGAATGGCCAAGTCAAAGTCCAGACCTGAATCCAATCGAGAATCTGTGGAAAGAACTGAAAACTACTGTTCACAAATGCTCTCCATCCAACCTCACTGAGCTCGAGCTGTTTTGCAAGGAGGAATGGGAAAAAATTGCAGTCTCTTGATGTGCAAAACTGATAGAGACATACCCCAAGCGACTTACAGCTGTAATCGCAGCAAAAGGTGGCGCTACAAAGTATTAACTTAAGGGGGCTGAATAATTTTGCACGCCCAATTTTTCAGTTTTTGATTTGTTAAAAAAGTTTGAAATATCCAATAAATGTCATTCCACTTCATGATTGTGTCCCACTTGCTGTGGATTCTTCACAAAAAAATACAGTTTTATATCTTTATGTTTGAAGCCTGAAATGTGGCAAAAGGTCGCAAAGTTCAAGGGGGCCGAATACTTTTGCAAGGCACTGTATATATATATAGTAAAGAACTGTCCTCTAGTAATAAAACCTGGTTTTATATGGGTTTATATATATATATATAGTAAAGAACTGTCCTCTAGTAATAAAACCTGGTTTTATATGGATTTATATATATATATATATATAGTAAAGAACTGTCCTCTAGTAATAAAACCTGGTTTTATATGGGTTTATATATATATATAGTAAAGAACTGTCCTCTAGTAATAAAACCTGGTTTTATATGGGTTTATATATATATATATATATAGTAAAGAACTGTCCTCTAGTAATAAAACCTGGTTTTATATGGGTTTATATATATATATATAGTAAAGAACTGTCCTCTAGTAATAAAACCAGGTTTTATATGGGTTTATATATATATATATATAGTAAAGAACTGTCCTCTAGTAATAAAACCTGGTTTTATATGGGTTTATATATATATATATAGTAAAGAACTGTCCTCTAGTAATAAAACCTGGTTTTATATGGGTTTATATATATATATAGTAAAGAACTGTCCTCTAGTAATAAAACCTGGTTTTATATGGGTTTATATATATATATATATATAGTAAAGAACTGTCCTCTAGTAATAAAACCTGGTTTTATATGGGTTTATATATATATATAGTAAAGAACTGTCCTCTAGTAATAAAACCTGGTTTTATATGGGTTTATATATATATATATATAGTAAAGAACTGTCCTCTAGTAATAAAACCTGGTTTTATATGGGTTTATATATATATATATATAGTAAAGAACTGTCCTCTAGTAATAAAACCTGGTTTTATATGGGTTTTCGCTCTTTAAAACAAAGCTGTCTGGTGGGTAAAAACGAACAAACAACAACAAAAAGACATTGATTGATTGGTTCGTACTGTGTTGCCACGGTGTCTGGTTGCCGAGGTAACGTGAGCCTGGCGGTTGGATGTAGGAAGGTTTGAACGTGGGGATGACAAAGGGAACCTCTTTCCCACCCGGGGGGAGTTTGGAGAGGAGATAGTCCTCCGATACCCCTACAGTCTTCCTGGGGTCACCTGAGATGGCTCTGGCAGGGGACATCTTCACCGTTATCACTACAAAGTATAGACATACATGGATCAGTTCAAATATACTGAACAAAAATATCAAAAACGCAAAACATGCAACAATTTCAATGATTTTACTGAGTTACAGTTGATTTAAGGAAATCAGTCCATTGAAATAAATTCATTAGGCCCTAATCTATGGATTTTACATGACTGGGCAGCGATGGCCCAGCCAATCAGAATGACTTTTTTTCCCCCACAAAAGGGCTTCATTATAGACAGAAATACTCCTCAATTTCATCAGCTGTCTCGGTGGCTGGTCTAGGGTGTGAAGAAGGCGGATGTGGAAGTCCTGGGTTGCCGTGGTTACACGTGGTCTGCAGTTGTGAGTCCTGGGTTGCCGTGGTTACACGTGGTCTGCAGTTGTGAGTCCTGGGTTGCCGTGGTTACACGTGGTCTGGAGTTGTGAGGCCAGTAGGACATACTACCAAATTCTCTAAAAACTAAGTTGCAGGCAACTTATGGAACATTTCTGGGATCTTTTATTTCAGCTCGTGAAACATGGGACCAACACTTTACATGTTGTGTTTATATTTTTGTTCTGTATATTTTATATCCCACTTATTGAAAGAGATAATTCCACTCCCAGGGGGCATTTTCAATGTGAACTCTACAGAGTACAGGACATTCATCACATACTAATCACGTATCGCATGTCATTTGGGCAATATCCTATATTTGACTATTTGAAATGGAAAAAGGAACAACTTACAAGAAAGTAAAACAAAATGGTATTTTGTTCTGAAATCTATTTTATTTAACAAACAATTGTTCTGAAATCTATGTTATTTAACAAACAATTGTCAGAAGGATATAAGGCTATAAAACACGGAATAATCCAGTATAGTTGATAATATATATATTTAAAAAAATATTTATAAAGTTAACAATTTACCTTTCTGTTTGATTGCCTTGTCTTTGCCTTGGAAGCTTTTGCAGCAGTTATTGATGCATTCCATTGCCATGCTGTAATAGAGTCCAAATCAGGGACGACATTTAAGCAGAGTGCAACGTTTAAGCACAGGACAGGACGCAAACTACCTCTGAAAGAGTCTCATAAAGACACTCTCATTCATTTCTAACTGACTGTTTTTTTTTTTTTTTTTTTTTTGGACCACAAAATACTTCATGAAATGAATAGACAGTAGTCATCTAATATCTCATGATGAGAATAGATCAATATCTAGAAAATGTAGTAACAATAAGATACCTAATCTCTCAATATAATCGGATCAACCAGAGAAAAAAAAACTTCTAAATTACCTGCAGAGCGGTTATCTCGCCGGGAAGAAGCAGCACTTCTATCTTTCTCTATAGAACAGGTGGAATAGTGGGAATTCTCCCAGTCTGTTTTGATCTGAGAAGCCTCCTCTGGAACCACAGAATAGTGTTGGGTCTTAGTGCCTGTCTATTATAGTGCTGGTTGACCAGTGTTGGCACGCACTCTCTCTCGCTCACACACACACTCTGTCTCAAGGGGAATGCCCTTCAACAAGACATTCTCGGAAGAACACCACAAGCTTCCTTCTCTGAACAAAGAGAACAAACAAGCAGTAGACTAAATTGCTTCCTTAATAAATAACATACAATAGTCTTCAACTTAATCTCTCTACATACAGTTGAAGTCGGAAGTTTACATACACCTTAGCCAAATACATTAAACTCAGTTTTTCATAATTCCTGACATTTAATCCTAGTAAACATTCCCTGTCTTAGGTCTGTTAGTATCACTTTAGTTTAAGAATGTGAAATGTCAGAATAATAGTTGAGAGAATGATTTCTTTCAGCTTTTATTTCTTTCATCACATTCCCAGTGGGTCAGAAGTTTACATACACTCAATTACTATTTGGTAGCATTGCCTTCACATTTTTATCTTGGGTCAAACATTTCGGAGTAGCCTTTCACAAGCTTCCCACAATAAGTTGGGTGAATTTTGTCCCATTCCTCCTGACATGATGCTGCCACCCCCACAACATGATGCTGCCACCCCTTAAAGGAACCCAGTTTGAAGGAGTAAATGTGATTCTTACCTCTCTGAAGACTCTGTATTAACTCCTGAGATTCCTTCATCTCTATTTCTTTTTCTCCCACTTTTAAGGGTTGGCTCTCATCTCTACATCTCTCCTTGGCTCTCATCTCTACATCTCTCCTTGGCTCTCATCTCTCCTTTTCTCCTTGGCTCTCATCTCCCATCTCTCCTTGGCTCTCATCTCTCCATCTCTCCTTGGCTCTCATCTCTCCTTTTCTCCTTGGCTCTCATCTCTCCATCTCTCCTTGGCTCTCATCTCTCCTTTTCTCCTTGGCTCTCATCTCTCCATCTCTCCTTGGCTCTCATCTCTCCTTTTCTCCTTGGCTCTCATCTCTCCTTTTCTCCTTGGCTCTCATCTCTCCTTTTCTCCTTGGCTCTCATCTCTCCTTTCATCTCTCCTTGGCTCTCATCTCTCCCTTTTCTCCTTGGCTCTCATCTCTCCCTTTCTCCTTGGCTCTCATCTCTCCTTTTCTCCTTGGCTCTCATCTCTCCTTTTCTCCTTGGCTCTCATCTCTCCTTTTCTCCTTGGCTCTCATCTCTCCTTTTCTCCTTGGCTCTCATCTCTCCATCTCTCCTTTTCTCCTTGGCTCTCATCTCTCCTTTTCTCCTTGGCTCTCATCTCTCCTTTTCTCCTTGGCTCTCATCTCTCCTTTTCTCCTTGGCTCTCATCTCTCCTTTTCTCCTTGGCTCTCATCTCTCCATCTCTCCTTGGCTCTCATCTCTCCATCTCTCCTTGGCTCTCATCTCTCCTTTTCTCCTTGGCTCTCATCTCTCCTTTTCTCCTTGGCTCTCATCTCTCCTTTTCTTCTTGGCTCTCATCTCTCCTTTTCTCCTTGGCTCTCATCTCTCCTTTTCTCCTTGGCTCTCATCTCTCCTTTTCTCCTTGGCTCTCATCTCTCCTTTCTCCTTGGCTCTCATCTCTCCATCTCTCTCCTTGGCTCTCATCTCTCCATTTCTCCTTGGCTCTCATCTCTCCATTTCTCCTTGGCTCTCATCTCTCCATCTCTCCTTTTCTCCTTGGCTCTCATCTCTCCCTTTCTCCTTGGCTCTCATCTCTCCTTTTCTCCTTGGCTCTCATCTCTCCATCTTGGCTCCTTTTTCTTCTTGGCTCTCATCTCTCCTTTTCTCCTTGGCTCTCATCTCTCCATCTTCTTGGCTCTCATCTTTTCTCCTTGGCTCTCATCTCTCCTTTTCTCCTTGGCTCTCATCTCTCTCCTTTTCTCCCTTGGCTCTCATCTCTCCATTTCTCCTTGGCTCTCATCTCTCCATCTCTCCTTTTCTCCTTGGCTCTCATCTCTCCCTTTCTCCTTGGCTCTCATCTCTCCATCTCTCCTTTTCTCCTTGGCTCTCATCTCTCCTTTTCTCCTTGGCTCTCATCTCTCCATCTCACCTTGGCTCTCATCTCTCCTTTTCTCCTTGGCTCTCATCTCTCCATCTCTCCTTGGCTCTCATCTCTCCATCTCTCCTTTTCTCCTTGGCTCTCATCTCTCCATCTCTCCTTTTCTCCTTGGCTCTCATCTCTCCTTTTCTCCTTGGCTCTCATCTCTCCATCTCACCTTGGCTCTCATCTCTCCTTTTCTCCTTGGCTCTCATCTCTCCATCTCTCCTTGGCTCTCATCTCTCCCTTTCTCCTTGGCTCTCATCTCTCCTTTTCTCCTTGGCTCTCATCTCTCCATCTCTCCTTTTCTCCTTGGCTCTCATCTCTCCATCTCATCTCCATCTCTCTCTCTTCTCCATCTCCTTGGCTCTCATCTCTCCTCTTTCTCCTTGGCTCTCATCTCTCCTTTTCTCGTCATCTCTCATCTCTCCTTTTCTCCTTGGCTCTCATCTCTCCATCTCTCCATCTCTCCTTGGCTCTCATCTCTCCTTTTCTCCTTGGCTCTCATCTCTCCTTTTCTCCTTGGCTCTCATGTCTCCTTCATACGATTGAAATGTTCCACTGTGTTTACAACTTTAAATGTTCCACAAAACCGACCCTGTTTTCAGAATGGGCCTCAGTGGGGAAGTCCCCTCCCCCACAATCCCTCTCCTCCTTCCATTACAGCTTCCCAGCATTTCTTAATGTGTTTAGTTTTGTAGTTCAGGTCGTCAGTGTAGAGTAATCCTAGGATTCTTAGCTTCCCCGCCTCTTGCCATTGATTGTTATCAGTGTTTTGGACCAATCGCTCAGTGTTGTATTACATGTCTGTGACTCAACACGCATCTTTCACGGTTGGGATGGTGTTCTTCGGCTTGCAAACCTCCCCTTTCTCCTCCGAACATAACGATGGTCATTATGGCCAAACATTTTTGTTTCATCAGACCAGAGGACATTTCTCCAAAAAGTACAATCTTTGTCCCCATGTGCAGTTGCAAACCGAAGTCTGGCTTTAGTATGGCTGTTTTGGAGCAGTGGCTTCTTCCTTGCTGAGTGGCCTTTCAGGTTATGTCGATATAGGACTCGTTTTACTGTGGATATAGATACTTTTGTACCTGTTTCCTCCAGCACCTTCACAAGGTCCTTTGCTGTTGTTCTGGGATTGATTTGCACTTTTCACACCAAAGTACGTTCATCTCTAGGAGACAGAACGCATCTCCTTCCTGAGCGGTATGATGGCTGCGTGGTCCCATGGTGTTTATACTTGCGTACTATTGTTTGTACAGATGAACATGGTACCTTCAGCCGTTTGGAAATTGCTCCCAATGATGAACCAGACTTGTGGAGGTTTACAAATTGTTTTCTGAGGTCTTGGCTGATTTCTTTTGATTTTCCTATGATGTCAAGCAAAGAGGTACTAAGTTTGAAGGGAGGCCTTGAAATACATCCACAGGTAAACCTCCAATATACTCAAATGATGTCAATTAGCCTATCAGAAGCTTCTAAAGCCATGACATAATTTTCTATAATTTTCCAAGCTGTTTAAAGGCACAGTCAACTTAGTGTATGTAAACTTCTGACCCACTGGAATTGTGATACAGTGAATTATAAGTGAAATAATCTGTATGTACACAATTGTTGGGAAAATGACTTGTGTCAAGCACAAAGTAGATGTCCTAACCGACTTGCCAAATCTACAGTATAGTTTGTTAACAAGAAATTTGTGGAGTGGTTGAAAAACGACTCCAACCTAAGTGTATGTAAACCTCCGACTTCAACTGTATGTACAGTGCATTTATTACTTCTCACAAGTGATCTCATTTGACTCTAATGAAGTTCTTATGTCACACCCTGATCTGTTTCACCTGTCCTCGTTATTGTCTCCACCCCCTCCAGGTATTCGCTTATTTTCCCCAGTATATTTATCACTGTTTTTCCTGTCTCTCTGTACCAGTGTATTTATCCCTGTGTTTCCTGTCTCTCTGTACCAGTGTATTTATCCCTGTGTTTCCTGTCTCTCTGTACCAGTGTATTTATCCCTGTGTTTCCTGTCTCTCTGTACCAGTGTATTTATCCCTGTCTCTCTGTACCAGTGTATTTATCCCTGTGTTTCCTGTCTCTCTGTGCCAGTGTATTTATCCCTGTCTCTCTGTACCAGTGTATTTATCCCTGTGTTTCCTGTCTCTCTGTGCCAGTTCGTCTTGTATGTTTCCAAGTCAACCAGCGTTTTTCCCCGTTCTCCTGCTTTTTGCCTCTTTCTAGTCCTCCTGGTTTTGACCCTTGCCTGTTTCTGGACTTTGTACCCGCCTGCCTAGACCACGAGCCTGTCTGCCACTCTGTACCTCCTGGGCTCTGATCTGGTTTTGACCTTTTAGCCTGTCCACGACCGTTCTCTTGCCTACTCCTTTTTGGATTATTAAACATCTAAGAGTCCAACCATCTACCTCCTGTGTCCACATCTGGGTCTCGCCTTGTGTCTTATTCCAAAATACACAATGACATTGTAAAATATAAAGAATAACTTTGGCCAGATATAGCGTTCAGGTCAAAGTACAATGTTTTATTTGACCGACTTGGCTCACTTGTAGAACTCACATGTTGTTACTGAATAGGAATGAATGAAATCTGACAAAGACTTTTAGACAAAAAACACAAAAATACAAAACTGACCACCATTTAAAAAAAATTTTTTTTAATGGTGACGAGTTCTGTTCATGGTAAACGTTTTAAAATGAAACACAGAGACAATGTTCGATGGAAATGTATTTTGTTAAATCCGTAAATGCATGTGAGGGGGCACCATGACAAAATGATTGTCTCAAAATGAAAAATGGAAAAATGAAATGTGTGTAGCTTGATTAGAAAATAGTAATGTCCATTTCACCAGCTGGAGGAGGTGAGGCCCCCCTGCAACAGTAGAAGACATTCTCGTCTTGTTCTTACACAATACAGTGACAGAAACTAACCCAGACCAGAGCAGTCATAGCCTGGTAGCAATCTGTTTTGAGCTAACATTCTACTCCTTGCCATTCCCATGGAATGATAGCACAAACAGACATGGGACCAGGCTAGTTCAGTCAGGTAGGTAGAAAACATACTGTCAAGGTTTTACGGTCCTTTTTTAACAGATCTTAGTCTGTAGATGGTTGACACACACAAAACAAAGCCCCAAAAGCATCACTAACACATTGTATCACATATTGTAAAGCTCACATTCACAGCTTATTTAAAGGAAAACGCTTCACAGAAAATAAGGTGAGTTTATTAATAACACAAAGAGAGAAGTACGCGTGAAAACAACCAACACTGCTTTCAATTACCTTAATAGTAAATGTCATTGGAAATGTGTATTTTTAAAGAGCAGAGAGAGAGAGAGAGATATATAGAGAGTGAGGGAGAGACAGAGAGACAGAGAGAGAGGGAGAGAGAGAGACGGAGAGAGAGGGAGAGAGAGAGAGAGACAGACAGACACATAGAGAGAGCGAGACAGAGGGAGAGAGACAGAGAGAGAGAGAGAGAGAGTCACACAGCCTTTACAATACAACATAAATATCCTTCTGTGTGGATACGTCCTTAGCACCATAATGTACAGTCCGGTAACAGTCTGATGTGGATGTAAGAGTGGGGAGGGGAGGTGGTGAAATGGAGAGGAAGGTGCCCCCCGTCTCCTATAACAACAGGTAAGAGTTTATTGAGACGACAGTTGTGAGGGAAGCGGAGTGGAGCTGCCTGCTGGAAGATCGGGAGATTTGGAGAGTATGGGAATCTAGGAAGGTATACTTCGGGCTTGTGAGAGTTGGACCGGACGTAGTGATTGGTCAGAGGTCAGGGGTTAGAGGTCAGGGGGAGTGGGCCTCAGTAAGGATGCTCAGACACGTATATCGTCAGCCGTATGATACTGCTGCCTCTGAAGTTGATGACGTTGTTAACGGTTACCATCTCCAGATCCAGGACCAGCTCCCTGGGACCCTTGATGGGCCGAGACAGGACCAGAGTGGCACTCACGTTACTGGTTTGCTGTAACGAGAGAGAGAGACAGAGAGAGAGACAGAGAGAGAGAGAGAGAGAGAGAGAGAGAGAGAGACAGAAAGAGAGAGAGAGAGAGAGGGAGAGAGACAGAGAGAGAGAGACAGAGAGAGACACAGAGAGAGAGACCGAGAGAGAGAGAGGGAGAGAGACAGAGAGAGACAGAGACAGAGAGACAGACAGAGAGAGAGAGAGAGAGAGACAGAGAGATACAGAGAGAGAGAGGGAGAGAGAGAGAGAGAGAGGAGAGAGACAGACAGAGAGAGAGAGAGACAGAGAGAGAGAGAGAGATTTCATTTCAGACATGGACTAATGACTGAATGTAGCTCCTAACTTTAGACATCTGGGCCACTGGTGTTTCTGCTTGGAATTTGTGATTGTAGGCCGTGTTACTGAAGTTTAAAGTTTGTTTATGAATATATTAGAAATACATTTTATAGATTGATTGTTTGACATATTGACGAAAAAACATGGGATCAAATCTATTGTACAGATGGGGCTCCATCTATCACGGGACAGCAGGCAGGCCTCTACACTCTAGTTATGCATGTGCCTCCCTCTGCCATCTGGACAACATTGTATGATACACGCACTGAGCTAGAATGGATACACGGAGAGAAACTGGCGGTAAAAGAGCTGAGCGCAGAACTCCGGAGAAATGCAGCAGGTAACTTTGAAACTACATAGCGCCTGTTCTCTAAACTAGGTGGAGATATGCAGCAGGTAACTTCGAGTGTAAACTACATAGCGCCTGTTCTCTAAACTAGGTGGAGATATGGGATCAGGGCATGACAGTGTCCTATTCCCACCGAGGCTTGGTGGTTATCTAGGTGGAGATATGGGATCAGGGCATGACAGTGTCCTATTCACACCGAGGCTTGGCGGTTATCGATTTTTAGAATTGAGGAAGTAAATGTTATCAATCTGTTATCAAAAACAGACTTTGTTGACATTCTGTGTCATGAAAATAAAATGTTTCTCCTTGCCTATATAACAGACATATTTGGGAAACTGAACGAACTCAAAGCAGGGGAAAAACAGAAAACATTGTACAGGTGAGTGATCAGATCAGCAGCATCCGTTTGACTGTGATCCCGGCTCAGTTGACGTGCTGGTAAGTGAAGTCGAAACAGCTGATCTAGCTGTCATGTGACCGAATGCTGCATGCAACGCACTACGGAGGAGTTTTGGTTCCTGCGTAACAAGGGAATAAATAGTGTGCCGTCCTCCCTTCAAGCATTAAAACTCGCGGTACGCCGATTCAGTGCTCTCTTCTGCATTAAAAAACACACATCGATCCGGGTTGGATGTGATTGGAGATGAGGTGCTTACACTGTCGACCACATCCCCGGACTTTGAGAAGCTGAACACGACATGCATCAAGCCACACACCCATCTCAGCATCAAGCCACACACCCATCTCAGCATCAAGCCACACACCCATCTCAGCATCAAGCCACACACCCATCTCAGCATCAAGCCACACACCCATCTCAGCATCAACCCACACCCATCTCAGCATCAACCACACACCCATCTCAGCATCAAGCCACACCCATCTCAACATCAACCTCACACCCATCTCAGCATCAAGCCACACCCATCTCAACATCAACCTCACACCCATCTCAGCATCAAGCCACACCCATCTCAACATCAACCACACACCCATCTCAGCATCAACCACACACCCATCTCAGTATCAACCACACACCCATCTCAGCATCAAGCCACACCCATCTCAACATCAACCACACACCCATCTCAGCATCAACCACACACCCATCTCAGTATCAAGCCACACCCATCTCAACATCAAGCCACACCCATCTCATTAGAGGTGGAGAGATAAGAGGCATTATGTCAATTTGTAAGTCGCTCTGGATAAGAGCGTCTGCTAAATGACTTAAATGTAAATGTAAATGTCAGACTCATTTGCAATTGACTGTTACAGCCCCACAGTAACAGTATGTGATGGTGAGTTGACTGTTACAGCCCCACAGTAACAGTATGTGATGGTGAGTTGACTGTTACAGCCCCACAGTAACAGTATGTGATGGTGAGTTGACTGTTACAGCCCCACAGTAACAGTATGTGATGGTGAGTTGACTGTTACAGCCCCACAGTAACAGTATGTGATGGTGAGTTGACTGTTACAGCCCCACAGTAACAGTATGTGATGGTGAGTTGACTGTTACAGCCCCACAGTAACAGTATGTGATGGTGAGTTGACTGTTACAGCCCCACAGTAACAGTCTGTGATGGTGAGTTGACTGTTACAGCCCCACAGTAACAGTATGTGATGGTGAGTTGACAGCCCCACAGTAACAGTTGTGATGGTGAGTTGACAGCCCCACAGTAACAGTATGTGATGGTGAGTTGACTGTTACAGCCCCACAGTAACAGTATGTGATGGTGAGTTGACTGAGTAACAGTATGTGATGGTGAGTTGACTGTTACTGTTACAGCCCCACAGTAACAGTCTGTGATGGTGAGTTGACTGTTACAGCCCCACAGTAACAGTCTGTGATGGTGAGTTGACTGTTACAGCCCCACAGTAACAGTCTGTGATGGTGAGTTGACTGTTACAGCCCCACAGTAACAGTATGTGATGGTGAGTTGACTGTTACAGCCCCACAGTAACTGTGATGGTGAGTTGACACAGCCCCACAGTAACAGTATGTGATGGTGAGTTGACTGTTACAGCCCCACAGTAACAGTATGTGATGGTGAGTTGACTGTTACAGCCCCACAGTAACAGTATGTGATGGTGAGTTGACTGTTACAGCCCCACAGTAACAGTATGTGATGGTGAGTTGACTGTTACAGCCCCACAGTAACAGTATGTGATGGTGAGTTGACTGTTACAGCCCCACAGTAACAGTATGTGATGGTGAGTTGACTGTTACAGCCCCACAGTAACAGTATGTGATGGTGAGTTGACTGTTACAGCCCCACAGTAACAGTATGTGATGGTGAGTTGACTGTTACAGCCCCACAGTAACAGTATGTGATGGTGAGTTGACTGTTACAGCCCCACAGTAACAGTCTGTGATGGTGACACAGCCCCACAGTAACAGTCTGTGATGGTGAGTTGACTGTTACAGCCCCACAGTAACAGTATGTGATGGTGAGTTGACTGTTACAGCCCCACAGTAACAGTATGTGATGGTGAGTTGACTGTTACAGCCCCACAGTAAGTCTGTGATGTGAGTTGACTGTGACAGTAACAGTATGTGATGGTGAGTTGACTGTTACAGCCCCACAGTAACAGTATGTGATGGTGAGTTGACTGTTACAGCCCCACAGTAACAGTATGTGATGGTGAGTTGACTGTTACAGCCCCACAGTAACAGTATGTGATGGTGAGTTGACTGTTACAGCCCCACAGTAACAGTATGTGATGGTGAGTTGACTGTTACAGCCCCACAGTAACAGTATGTGATGGTGAGTTGACTGTTACAGCCCCACAGTAACAGTATGTGATGGTGAGTTGACTGTTACAGCCCCACAGTAACAGTATGTGATGGTGAGTTGACTGTTACAGCCCCACAGTAACAGTATGTGATGGTGAGTTGAAAAGACAATCAGAAATACTGTTACAATGTTTTTCTATTGACAGTCAAAGCCCCAAATACAAAAGTTAACATTGGCTGTTAACTACATCAATCAAATCAAATGTATTTATAAAGCCCTTCTTACATCAGCTGATATGTCAAAGTGCTGTACAGAAACTCAGCCTAAAACAACCAAACAGCAAACAATGCAGGTGTAGAAGCATGGTGGCTAGGAAAAACTCCCTAGAAAGGCCAAAACCTAGGAAGAAACCTAGAGAGGAACCAGGCTATGAGGGGTGGCCAGTCCTCTTCTGGCTGTGCCGGGTGGAGATTATAACAAAACATGGCCAAGATGTTCAAATGTTCATAGATGACCAACAGGAGATTATAACAGAACATGGCCAAGATGTTCAAATGTTCATAGATGACCAACAGGAGATTATAACAGAACATGGCCAAGATGTTCAAATGTTCATAGATGACCAACAGGAGATTATAACAGAACATGGCCAAGATGTTCAAATGTTCATAGATGACCAACAGGAGATTATAACAGAACATGGCCAAGATGTTCAAATGTTCATAGATGACCAGCAGGGTCAAATAATAATAATCACAGTAGTTGTAGAGGGTGTAACAGGTCAATTGGCTTTTCATAGCCGATCATTCAGAGTATCTCTACCGCTCCTGCTGTCTCTAGAGAGTTGAGAACAGCATCATCGAGAATTTTCAGATATCAAAATGGGGTCATGGGCCAAAAACATTTGGTTTATGGTTTCAGATCTAATGCTGCCGAATCGTGAGCAAACAGAGAGTTCAGCACGATACACTTTACCATGGAGGGATTTTATCACACTTTGACTTTGCAGTACAGCACTACATACCAAAAACAGCCTGAGGAACCTTCTAGCATTATCAAGGAATATCCACTGAGTCAGCATCCCAAATTGCACCCGATTCCTACGTAGTGCCCTACAGTTAGCCGAGTGCCCTACGTAGTGCACTACAGTTGACCGAGTGCCCTACGTAGTGCCCTACAGTTGGCCGAGTGCCCTACGTAGTGCACTACAGTTGACCGAGTGCCCTACGTAGTGCACTACAGTTGACCGAGGCCCTACATTGTGCCCTACAGTTGACCGAGGCCCTACGTAGTGCCCTACAGTTGACCAAAGCCCTACATAGTGCACTACAGTTGACCAAGGCCCTACGTAGTGCACTACAGTTGACCGAGGCCCTACATAGTGCACTACAGTTGACCGAGGCCCTACATAGTGCCCTACAGTTGACCAAAGCCCTACATAGTGCACTACAGTTGACCAAGGCCCTACATAGTGCACTACAGTTGACCGAGGCCCTACGTAGTGCACTACAGTTGACCGAGGCCCTACGTAGTGCACCACAGTTGACCGAGGCCCTACGTAGTGCACCACAGTTGACCGAGGCCCTACGTAGTGCACTACAGTTGACTGAGGCCCTACGTAGTGCACTACAGTTGACATATATATATATATATATATATATATATATTTTTTTTTTTTCCTTTATTTAACTAGGCAAGTCAGTTAAGAACAAATTCTTATTTTCAATGTCGGCCTAGGAACAGTGGGTTAACTGTCTGTTCAGGGGCAGAACAACAGATTTGTACCTTGTCAGCTCAGGGATTTGAACTTGCAACCTTCCGGTTACTAGTCCAACACTCTAACCACTAGGCTACCCTACCGCCCACATAGTGCACTACGTAGTCTATGTGACACTGGGCAGCACCTAGTAGTGCTCCGCCCACTCTAAAACTACAGACTCTTATTGGCCCATCTGCCTGTCAACTATACCTAACACAGAAAGGCAGACCGAGCAACAGTGTTGCAGATTACTTTGTGTTCTGTTCTGTATATCCCGACCAAAAAAAAAGTCTGTATGTATCCTGCTGGTATCAGTTTAAAAAAGGCTGATAACATATGAAACAGATGGCATCATTCTAACGCAAACTACACTACAAACTACACTACAAACTACACTACAAACTACACTACACTCAAACTACACGCAAACTACACTACAAACTACACTACAAACTACACTACAAACTACACTACAAACTACACTACACTCAAACTACACGCAAACTACACTACAAACTACACTACACTCAAACTACACGCAAACTACAGTACAAACTACACGACAAACTACACTACAATACAAACTACACTACACGCAAACTACACGCAAACTACACTACACTCAAACTACACTACAAACTACACTACAAACTACACTACAAACTACACTACACTCAAACTACTGCAAACATAGTTACAACATTGTCTGTTTATTATTGTCCTCAGGCCTGATTTATATTAGTATTTATTATGGATCCCCATTAGTTCCTGTCAAGGCAGCAGCTACTCTTCCTGGGGTTTATTATGGATCCCCATTAGTTCCTGCCAAGGCAGCAGCTACTCTTCCTGGGGTTTATTATGGATCCCCATTAGTTCCTGCCAAGGCAGCAGCTACTCTTCCTGGGGTTTATTATGGATCCCCATTAGTTCCTGCCAAGGCAGCAGCTACTCTTCCTGGGGTTTATTATGGATCACCGTTAGTTCCTGTCAAGGCAGCAGCTACTCTTCCTGGGTTTTATTATGGATCCCCATTAGTTCCTGCCAAGGCAGCAGCTACACTTCCTGGGGTTTATTATGGATCACCGTTAGTTCCTGTCAAGGCAGCAGCTACTCTTCCTGGGTTTTATTATGGATCCCCATTAGTTCCTGTCAAGGCAGCAGCTACTCTTCCTGGGGTTTATTATGGATCCCCATTAGTACCTGTCAAAGCAGCAGCTACTCTTCCTGGGTTTTATTATGGATCCCCATTAGTTCCTGCCAAGGCAGCAGCTACTCTTCCTGGGGTTTATTATGGATCCCCATTAGTTCCTGCCAAGGCAGCAGCTACTCTTCCTGGGGTTTATTATGGATCCCCATTAGTTCCTGCCAAGGCAGCAGCTACTCTTCCTGGGGTTTATTATGGATCCCCATTAGTTCCTGCCAAGGCAGCAGCTACTCTTCCTGGGGTTTATTATGGATCCCCATTAGTTCCTGCCAAGGCAGCAGCTACTCTTCCTGGGGTTTATTATGGATCCCTATTAGTTCCTGCCAAGGCAGCAGCTACTCTTCCTGGGGTTTATTATGGATCCCCGTTAGTTCCTGTCAAGGCAGCAGCTACTCTTCCTGGGGTTTATTATGGATCCTCATTAGTTCCTGTCAAGGCAGCAGCTACTCTTCCTGGGGTTTATTATGGATCCCCATTAGTTCCTGCCAAAGCAGCAGCTACTCTTCCTGGGTTTTATTATGGATCACCGTTAGTTCCTGCCAAGGCAGCAGCTACTCTTCCTGGGGTTTATTATGGATCACCGTTAGTTCCTACCAAGGCAGCAGCTACTCTTCCTGGGGTTTATTATGGATCACCGTTAGTTCCTGTCAAGGCAGCAGCTACTCTTCCTGGGGTTTATTATGGATCACCGTTAGTTCCTGTCAAGGCAGCAGCTACTCTTCCTGGGGTTTATTATGGATCCACATTAGTTCCTGTCAAAGCAGCAGCTACTCTTCCTGGGTTTTATTATGGATCCCCATTAGTTCCTGCCAAGGCAGCAGCTACTCTTCCTGGGGTTTATTATGGATCCCCATTAGTTCCTGCCAAGGCAGCAGCTACTCTTCCTGGGGTTTATTATGGATCCCCATTAGTTCCTGCCAAGGCAGCAGCTACTCTTCCTGGGGTTTATTATGGATCCCTATTAGTTCCTGTCAAGGCAGCAGCTACTCTTCCTGGGGTTTATTATGGATCCCTATTAGTTCCTGTCAAGGCAGCAGCTACTCTTCCTGGGGTTTATTATGGATCACCGTTAGTTCCTGTCAAGGCAGCAGCTACTCTTCCTGGGGTTTATTATGGATCCCTATTAGTTCCTGTCAAGGCAGCAGCTACTCTTCCTGGGGTTTATTATGGATCCCCATTAGTTCCTGCCAAGGCAGCAGCTACTCTTCCTGGGGTTTATTATGGATCCCCATTAGTTCCTGTCAAGGCAGCAGCTACTCTTCCTGGGGTTTATTACGGATCCCCATTAGTTCCTGTCAAGGCAGCAGCTACTCTTCCTGGGGTTTATTATGGATCCCCATTAGTTCCTGCCAAGGCAGCAGCTTCTCTTCCTGGTGTCCAGCAAAATTAAGGCAGTTATGCCATTTTAAAAACATTATAGTACATGGCCCTCAGGTCACTACTCAATACCACCCTCATGTAGAACTCTCCCCTCTCCCTTACATAGAACTCTCCTACCTCCCTCACATAGAACTCTCCTCCCTCCCTCACATAGAACTCCCCTCCCTCCCTCCCTCCCATAGAACTCTCCTCCCTCCCTCACCCTCATGCAGAAATCTCCTCCCTCCCTCACCCTCATGCAGAACTCTCCTCCCTCTCTCACCCTCATGTAGAACTCTCCTCCCTCCCTCACCCTCACATAGAACTCTCCTCCCTCCCTCACCCTCACATAGAACTCTCCTCCCTCCCTCTCTCACCCTCATGTAGAACAGTCCTCCCTCCCTCACACTCATGTAGAACTCTCCTCCCTCCCTCCCTCACCCTCATGCAGAACTCTCCTCCCTCCCTCTCTCACCCTCATGCAGAACTCTCCTCCCTCCCTCTCTCACCCTCATGCAGAACTCTCCTCCCTCCCTCTCTCACCCTCATGTAGAACTCTCCTCCCTCCCTCTCTCACCCTCATGTAGAACTCTCCTCCCTCCCTCTCTCACCCTCATGTAGAACTCTCCTCCCTCCCTCTCTCACCCTCATGTAGAACTCTCCTCCCTCCCTCTCTCACCCTCATGCATAACTCTCCTCCCTCCCTCTCTCACCCTCATGTAGAACTCTCCTCCCTCCCTCACCCTCATGTAGAACGCTCCTCCCTCCCTACCTCACCCTCATGTAGAACTCTCCTCCCTCCCTCACCCTCATGTAGAACGCTCCTCCCTCCCTCCCTCCCTCACCCTCATGTAGAACTCTCCTCCCTCCCTCACCCTCATGTAGAACTCTCCTCCCTCCCTCACCCTCATGTAGAACTCTCCTCCCTCCCTCACCCTCATGTAGAACTCTCCTCCCTCCCTCACCCTCATGTAGAACTCTCCTCCCTCCTCACCCTCATGTAGAATCCTCTCCTCCCTCCCTCCTTCACCCTCATGTAGAACTCTCCTCCCTCCCTCCTTCCCTCACCCTCATGTAGAACTCTCCCTCCCTCCCTCCCTCCCTCCCTCCCTCACCCTCATGTAGAACTCTCCTCCCTCCCTCACCCTCATGTAGAACTCTCCTCCCTCCCTCCCTCCCTCCCTCACCCTCATGTAGAACTCTCCTCCCTCCCTCCCTCCCCCTCACCCTCATGTAGAACTCTCCTCCCTCCCTCCCTCCCTCACCCCATGTAGAACTCTCCTCCCTCCCTCCCTCACCCTCATGTATAACTCTCCTCCCTCCCTCACCCTCATGTAGAACTCTCCTCCCTCCCTCCCTCACCCTCATGTAGAACTCTCCTCCCTCCCTCACCCTCATGTAGAACTCTCCTCCCTCCCTCCCTCACCCTCATGTGGAACTCTCCTCCCTCCCTCCCTCACCCTCATGCAGAACTCTCCTCCCTCCCTCTCTCACCCTCATGCAGAACTCTCCTCCCTCCCTCCCTCACCCTCATGTAGAACTCTCCTCCCTCCCTCTCTCACCCTCATGCAGAACTCTCCTCCCTCCCTCACCCTCATGTAGAACTCTCCTCCCTCCCTCACCTTCATGTAGAACTCTCCTCCCTCCCTCATGTAGAACTCTCCTCCCTCCCTCCCTCACCCTCATGTGGAACTCTCCTCCCTCCCTCCCTCACCCTCATGCAGAACTCTCCTCCCTCCCTCTCTCACCCTCATGCAGAACTCTCCTCCCTCCCTCCCTCACCCTCATGTAGAACTCTCCTCCCTCCCTCTCTCACCCTCATGTGGAACTCTCCTCCCTCCCTCCCTCACCCTCATGCAGAACTCTCCTCCCTCCCTCTCTCACCCTCATGCAGAACTCTCCTCCCTCCCTCCCTCACCCTCATGTAGAACTCTCCTCCCTCCCTCTCTCACCCTCATGTAGAACTCTCCTCCCTCCCTCACCCTCATGTAGAACTCTCCTCCCTCCCTCACCTTCATGTAGAACTCTCCTCCCTCCCTCATGTAGAACTCTCCTCCCTCCCTCCCTCACCCTCATGTAGAACTCTCCTCCCTCCCTCACCTTCATGTAGAACTCTCCTCCCTCCCTCCCTCACCCTCATGTAGAACTCTCCTCCCTCCCTCACCCTCATGTAGAACTCTCCTCCCTCCCTCACCCTCATGTAGAACTCTCCTCCCTCCCTCACCCTCATGTAGAACTCTCCTCCCTCCCTCACCCTCATGTAGAACTCTCCTCCCTCCCTCACCCTCATGTAGAACTCTCCTCCCTCCCTCCCTCACCCTCATGTAGAACTCTCCTCCCTCCCTCCCTCACCCTCATGCAGAACTCTCCTCCCTCCCTCTCTCACCCTCATGCAGAACTCTCCTCCCTCCCTCCCTCACCCTCATGTAGAACTCTCCTCCCTCCCTCTCTCACCCTCATGTAGAACTCTCCTCCCTCCCTCACCCTCATGTAGAACTCTCCTCCCTCCCTCACCTTCATGTAGAACTCTCCTCCCTCCCTCATGTAGAACTCTCCTCCCTCCCTCCCTCACCCTCATGTAGAACTTTCCTCCCTCCCTCACCTTCATGTAGAACTCTCCTCCCTCCCTCCCTCACCCTCATGTAGAACTCTCCTCCCTCCCTCACCTTCATGTAGAACTCTCCTCCCTCCCTCACCCTCATGTAGAACTCTCCTCCCTCCCTCACCCTCATGTAAACTCTCCTCCCTCCCTCATCATGTAGAACTCTCCTCCCTCCCTCCCTCACCCTCATGTAGAACTCTCCTCCCTCCCTCCCTCACCCTCATGTAGAACTCTCCTCCCTCCCTCCCTCACCCTCATGTAGAACTCTCCTCCCTCCCTCCCTCATGTAGAACTCTCCTCCCTCCCTCCCTCACCCTCATGTAGAACTCTCCTCCCTCCCTCACCCTCATGTAGAACTCTCGTCCCTCGTTGCCCGGTCCTTTGATCTGGAAGATGTAGAAAGCTCCAGGGTATCTGGTAGTGGCCTGCATCTGGAAGATGTCTGCTGGGACGCTGCGGCCTGAGGACAGGTCCATGTGACGGTAAAGGATGGTGAAGGGCCTGTCTCTACAAGCTGGGTTCTCAGCACTACACATACACTGACTGGAGAGAGGGAGAGGAGGGAAGAAAACGTACTTTAAGCTTGGTTAATAATATAACAGTATAATAGGTACATTTATATATACACAACTAAAACATCCGAAGTATCACATCAACACATGATCACTAGCTAGGTTTCCGTCCAATTGGGGATCATCAAAAAAAATCTGCATAAAAATTTGCATTTTCCCACTAGAGATGTGTTTCCATCCAATTGGGGATCATCAAAAAAAATCTGCATAAAAATTTGCATTTTCCCACTAGAGATGTGTTTCCATCCAATTGGGGATCATCAAAAAAAATCTGCATAAAAATTTGCATTTTCCCACTAGAGATGTGTTTCCATCCAATTGGGGATCATCAAAAAAAATCTGCATAAAAATTTGCATTTTCCCACTAGAGATGTGTTTCCATCCAATTGGGGATCATCAAAAAAAATCTGCATAAAAATTTGCATTTTCCCACTAGAGATGTTATTCCATCCAATTGGGGATCATCAAAAAAATCTGCATAAAAATTTGCATTTTCCCACTAGAGATGTGTTACCATCCAATTGGGGATCATCAAAAAAAATCTGCATAAAAATTAGCATTTTCCCACTAGAGATATGTTTCCATCCAATTGGGGATCATTACAAAAAATCTGCATAAAAATTTGCATTTTCCCACAAGAGATATGTTTCCATCCAATTGGGGATCATCAAAAAAATCTGCAGAAAAATTTGCATTTTCCCACTAGAGATATGTTTCCATCCAATTGAATTGCAGCAGATAAAAGGACGTGATTGATGACACAGTATGCATAAAAATAACTTTTGTGGATAAATTCCCCCAAAAAGAAAAAGAGACTTAAATAAGTTTCCAGACACATTTTAAACTCTAAAAATGTGTAGATATGTGTATATATATCGAATGTGTATATACAGTGCCTTGCGAAAGTATTCGGCCCCCTTGAACTTTGCGACCTTTTGCCACATTTCAGGCTTCAAACATAAAGATATAAAACTGTATTTTTTTGTGAAGAATCAACAACAAGTGGGACACAATCATGAAGTGGAACGACATTTATTGGATATTTCAAACTTTTTTAACAAATCAAAAACGGAAAAATTTGGGTGTGCAAAATGATTCAGCCCCCTTAAGTTAATACTTTGTAGCGCCACCTTTTGCTGCGATTACAGCTGTAAGTCGCTTGGGGTATGTCTCTATCAGTTTTGCACATCGAGAGACTGACATTTTTTCCCATTCCTCCTTGCAAAACAGCTCGTGCTCAGTATTGTGGCAAAAGGTTGCAAAGTTCAAGGGGGCCGAATACTTTCACAAGGCACTGTATGTGTATATATCGAATGTGTCTACTCAGTTATTGGCCCCTGTGCTCTAGCCAACAGCTGGCAGATATAGTATCCTACATTATTATTACGAACAAAAAGAGCGAGATCCTTTTTATTTTTCAAACTGCAGCCGCGCTCGAGATCATCATGTCACTAAGATTACCTAGATTACTGACAAATTGCCATTAGCTTTAATAATATTTATAATCTAATGTTAGGTTATTATTTCCATATTTACGCATAAAGGCATTTCCCCCACCATCATTCATTTTGTCGACATTTGGAAAGTTCACCAACAAATTAGCTGTTTTCAAATAAGCCGGTCGTTACATTTTCGTGTTAACAAACTATAGTTTTGTCAAGTCGGTTAGGACATCTATTTTGTGCACGACACAAGTCATTTTTCCAACAATTGTTTACAGACAGATTATTTCACTTATAATTCACTGCATCATAATTCCAGTGGGTCAGAAGTTTACATACTAAGTTGACTGTGCCTTAAAACAGCTTGGAAAATTCCAGAAAATTATGTCATGGCTTTAGAAGCTTCTGATAGGCTAATTGACATCATTTGAGTCAATTGGAGGTGTACCTGTGGATGTATTTAAAGGCCTACCTTCAAACTCAGTGCCTTTTTGCTTGACATCATAGGAAAATCAAAAGAAATCAGCCAAGACCTCAGAAAAGAAATTGTAGACCTCCACAGGTCTGGTTCATCCTTGGGAGCAATTTTCAAACCCCTGAAGGTACCATGTTCATCTGTACAAACAATAGTACGCAAGTATAAACACCATGGGACCACACAGCCGTCAGGAAGGAGACGCATTCTGTCTCCTAGAGATGAACGTACTTTGGTGCGAAAAGTGCAAATCAATCCCAGAACAACAGCAAAGGACCTTGTGAAGATGCTGGAGGAAACAGGTACAAAAGTATCTATATCCACAGTAAAATGAGTCCTATATCAACACAACCTGAAATGCCGCTCAGCAAGGAAGAAGCCACTGCTCCAAAAACACCCTAAAAAAGCCAGACTACGGTTTGCAACTGCACATGGGGACAAAGATCATACTTTTTGGAGAAATGTCCTCTGGTCTCATGAAACAAAAATAGAACTGTTTGGACATAATGACCATCATTATGTTTGGAGGAAAAAGGGGGAGGTTTGCAAGCCGAAGAACACCATCCCAACCGTGAAGCACGGGGGTGGCAGCATCATGTTGTGGGGGTGCTTTGCTGCAGGAGGGACTGGTGCACTTCACAAAATAGATGGCACCATGAGGAGGAAAAGTATGTGGATATATTGAAGCAACATCTCAAGACATCAGTCAGGAAGTTAAAGCTTAGTTGCAAATGATTCTTCCAAATGGACAATGACCCCAAGCATACTTCCAAAGATGTGGCAAAATGCCTTAAGGACAACAAAGTCAAGGTATTGGAGTGGCCATCACAAAGCCCTGACCTTAATCCTATTGAAAATTTGTGGGCAGAATTGAAAAAGCGTGTGCGAACAAGGAGGCCTACAAACCTGACTCAGTTACACCAGCTCTGTCAGGAGGATTGGGCCAAAATTCACCCAACGTATTGTGGGAAGCTTGTGGAAGGCTACCCGAAACGTTTGACCCAAGATAAACAATTTAAAGGCAATGCTACCAAATACTAATTGAGTGTATGTAAACTTCTGACCCACTGGGAATGTGATGAAAGAAATAGAAGCTGAACTAAATCATTTTCTCTCCTATTGTTCTGACATTTCACATTCTTAAACTAAAGTGGTGATGCTAACTGACTTATGACAGGGAATTTTTACTGAGTAAATGTCAGGAATTTAATTTAAACTGAGTTTAAATGTATTTGGCTAAGGTGTATGTTAACTTCTGACATCAATTGTACGTGTAAGGGACACCCCTTCAAATTGGTAGATATTTCAGCCACACCCATTGCTGACAGGTGTATAAAGTCGAGCACACCACCATGCAATCTCCATAGACAAACAGTAGCAGTAGAATGGCCTTACTGAAGTGCCCACCGTGGTACTGTCATAGGACGCCACCTTTCTATCAAGACAGTGTGTCAAATTTCTGCCCTGCTAGAGCTGCCCCGGTCAACTGTAAGTGCTGTTATTGTGAAGTGGAAACGTCTAGGAGAAACAACGGCTCAGCTGTGAAGTGGTAGGCCACACAAGCTCACATAATGGGACCGTCGAGTGCTGAAGCACGTAAAAAAGTAATCTGTCCTCGGTTGCAACACTCACTACCGAGTTCCAAACTGCCTCTGGAAGCAACGTCAGCACAATAACTGTCTGTCAGGAGCTTCATGAAATGGGTTTCCATGGCCGAGCAGCCGCACACAAACCTAAGATCACCACGAGCAATGCCAAGCGTTGGAGTGGTGTAAAGCTCGCCGCCAATGGACTCTGGAGCAATGGAAAAGTGTGATGTGGAAGAACTTGACTGGCCTGCCCAGAGCCCTGACCTCAACCCCATCAAACACCTTTGGGATTAATTGAAACGCCGACTGCGAGCCAGAACTCGTCTCCCAACATCAGTGCCCGACATCACTAATGCTCTTGTGGCTGAATGGAAGCAAGTCCGTCGCAGCAATGTTCCAACATCTAGTGGAAAGCCTTCCCAGAAGAGTGGAGGCTGTTATAGCAGCAATGTTCCAACATCTGGTGGAAAGCCTTCCCAGAAGAGTGGAGGCTGTTATAGTAGCAATGTTCCAACATCTGGTGGAAAGCCTTCCCAGAAGAGTGGAGGCTGTTATAGCAGCAATGTTCCAACATCTGGTGGAAAGCCTTCCCAGAAGAGTGGAGGCTGTTATAGCAGCAATGTTCCAACATCTGGTGGAAAGCCTTCCCAGAAGAGTGGAGGCTGTTATAGCAGCAATGTTCCAACATCTAGTGGAAAGCCTTCCCAGAAGAGTGGAGGCTGTTATAGCAGCAATGTTCCAACATCTAATGGAAAGCCTTCCCAGAAGAGTGGAGGCTGTTATAGCAGCAATGTTCCAACATCTAGTGGAAAGCCTTCCCAGAAGAGTGGAGGCTGTTATAGCAGCAATGTTCCAACATCTAGTGGAAAGCCTTCCCAGAAGAGTAGAGGCTGTTATAACAGCAATGTTCCAACATCTGGTGGAAAGCCTTCCCAGAAGAGTGGAGGCTGTTATAGTAGCAATGTTCCAACATCTGGTGGAAAGCCTTCCCAGAAGAGTGGAGGCTGTTATAGCAGCAATGTTCCAACATCTGGTGGAAAGCCTTCCCAGAAGAGTGGAGGCTGTTATAGCAGCAATGTTCCAACATCTGGTGGAAAACCTTCCCAGAAGAGTGGAGGCTGTTATAGCAGCAATGTTCCAACATCTGGTGGAAAGCCTTCCCAGAAGAGTGGAGGCTGTTATAGCAGCAATGTTCCAACATCTGGTGGAAAGCCTTCCCAGAAGAGTGGAGGCTGTTATAGCAGCAATGTTCCAACATCTGGTGGAAAGCCTTCCCAGAAGAGTGGAGGCTGTTATAGCAGCAAAGGGGGGAACCAACTCCAGATTAACACCAATGATTTTGGAATGAGATGTTTGATGAGCAGGTGTCCACGTACTTTTGGTCAAGTAGTGTATTGCTTTTAAAAAACCTTCTGATGTCATAAAGGAATTCCTTTTAAATTATTTAAATTATTCTTAAAGTTCTAAGCGTTAAAATAGCAATAGTTAGTTATAATGAGAGACATTGACTAGGCATTAATATGACTACAGTCCTGAGAGAGAGAGAGAGAGAGAGAGAGGAGAGAGAGAGAGAGAATAAAAAAGGAGAGAGAGAGAGAGAGAGAGAGAGAGAGAGAGAGAGAGAGAGAGAGAGAGAGAGAGAGAGAGAGAGAGAGAGAGAGAGAGAGAGAGAGAGAGAGAGAGAGAGAGAGAGAGAGAGAGAGAGAGAGAGAGAGAGAGAGAGAGAGAGAGAGAGAGAGAGAGAGAGAGAGAGAGAGAGAGAGAGAGAGAGAGAGAGAGAGAGAGAGAGAGAGAGAGAGAGAGAGAGAGAGAGAGAGAGAGAGAGAGAGAGAGGAGAGAGAGAGAGAGAGAGAGAGAGAGAGAGAGAGAGAGAGAGAGAGAGAGAGAGAGAGAGAGAGAGAAAGGAGAGAGAGAGAGAGAGAGAAATGAGAGAGAGAAAGAGAGAGAGAGAGAAAGGAGAGAGAGAGAGAGAAAGGAGAGAGAGAGAAAGGAGAGAGAGAGAAAGGAGAGAGAGAGAGAGAGAGAAAGGAGAGAGAGGAGAGAGAGAATATTGAGAGTACTTACTTGTCATTGAGTTCAACGTACGGTGGATCACATTTTAGCAGATCCAAGCATGTATAGCCTCCCTGGAAATTGAAACATACTTGTGCTGTTGTACACGTGTTGTTACCAGTCTCACATTCATTGATATCTTCAAAAATATAAAACACACAACAATTAATGACAGTTAGACAACATCATCATCCATCACAACAAATTTGAAATATTATTATTACACAATGAAAACAAAACAAGCAATAGGTAGGTATACTATACTAAAGGACTAAACCCTGTACCTGGAGAGATACCTACTGTAGGTTTACATTTATCTAGTCCAGGGCTCTCCAACCCTGTACCTGGAGAGATACCTACTGTATGTTTACATCTATCTAGTCCAGGGCTCTCCAACCCTGTTCCTGGAGAGATACCTACTGTATGTTTACATCTATCTAGTCCAGGGGTCTCCAACCCTGTACCTGGAGAGATACCTACTGTAGGTTTACATTTATCTAGTCCAGGGTTCTCCAACCCTGTACCTGGAGAGATACCTACTGTAGGTTTACATTTATCTAGTCCAGGGTTCTCCAACCCTGTACCTGGAGAGATACCTACTGTAGGTTTACATTTATCTAGTCCAGGGCTCTCCAACCCTGTACCTGGAGAGATACCTACTGTATGTTGACATCTATCTAGTCCAGGGCTCTCCAACCCTGTACCTGGAGAGATACCTACTGTATGTTGACATCTATCTAGTCCAGGGGTCTCCAACCCTGTACCTGGAGAGATACCTACTGTATGTTTACATCTATCTAGTCCAGGGCTCTCCAACCCTGTTCCTGGAGAGATACCCTCCTGTAGGTTTACATCTATCTAGTCCAGTTCTCTCCGACCCCTTTTCCTGGAGAGACCCACCTGTAGGTTGACATCTATCTAGTCCAGGGGTCTCCAACCCTGTACCTGGAGAGATACCTACTGTATGTTTACATCTATCTAGTCCAGGGGTCTCCAACCCTGTACCTGGAGAGATACCTACTGTAGGTTTACATTTATCTAGTCCAGGGTTCTCCAACCCTGTTCCTGGAGAGATACCTACTGTAGGTTGACATCTATCTAGTCCAGTGCTCTCCAACCCTGTTCCTGGAGAGATACCTACTGTATGTTTACATCTATCTAGTCCAGGGGTCTCCAACCCTGTTTCTGGAGAGATACCTACTGTAGGTTTACATCTATCTAGTCCAGGGGTCTCCAACCCTGTTTCTGGAGAGATACCTACTGTATGTTTACATCTATCTAGTCCAGGGGTCTCCAACCCTGTTTCTGGAGAGATACCTACTGTATGTTTACATCTATCTAGTCCAGGGCTCTCCGACCCTGTTCCTGGAGAGATACCTACTGTAGGTTTACATCTATCTAGTCCAGGGCTCTCCGACCCTGTTCCTGGAGAGATACCTACTGTAGGTTTACATCTATCTAGTCCAGGGCTCTCCGACCCTGTTCCTGGAGAGATACCTACTGTATGTGTACATCTATCTATTCCTATCTAGAAAGGTTATGGTAAAGTTGGTCCTGGGGTGAATCTAAAAAGTATTCTCATCACCTTCCCAAAATGCCAGAGGTAAACGAGGACAGCATTTGAGAGAAGATCCTTAGTTTCCTCTGACATTTTGAGTAAGAAGCGAGGAGAGAGGACGCAAGGCAAGGAATCAAGCATTTCACTACACCAGCAATAACATCTGCTAAATATGTGTATGGACCAATAACATCTGCTAACCATGTGTATGCGACCAATAACATCTGCTAAACATGGGCATGTGACCAATAATATCTGCTCAATATGTGTATGGACCAATAACATCTGCTAACCATGTGTATGTGACTAATAACATCTGCTAACCATGTGTATGTGACCAATAACATGTGATTTGATATACTGAGATTCATCCAGTAAGTCCTGTCATGCTGACAGATTACAGACGACTGTTAGTAGGTGTCCTGATTACCTTCACAGCTCCTCCCACTCCCTGGACAGGTTAGGGTTAGTACAGTAGGTGTCCTGATTACCTTCACAGCTCCTCCCATTCCCTGGACAGGTTAGGGTTAGTACAGTAGGTGTCCTGATTACCTCCACAGCTCCTCCCACTCCCTGGACAGGTTAGGGTTAGTACAGTAGGTGTCCTGATTACCTTCACAGCTCCTCCCACTCTCTGGACAGGTTAGGGTTAGTACAGTAGGTGTCCTGATTACCTTCACAGCTCCTCCCATCCTCATAAAGATAGTATCCCGCTGGGCAGTGACACTGGAAGGACCCTGGGGTGTTCACACAGCGGTGCTGACACAGAAACTCTGAGAAACCACACTCGTCCAGGTCTATAGGTGATACACAGCATTAGTAGTTATCATGTAACACCACAGTACATCACAGTACACCACAGTACATCGCAGTACACCACAGTACATCAGTACACCACAGTACACCACAGTACACCACAGTACACCACAGTACATCACAGTACACCACAGTACATCACAGTACACCACAGTACACCACAGTACACCACGTAACACCACAGTACACCACAGTACACCACAGTACACCACAGTACATCACAGTACATCACGTAACACCACAGTACACCACAGTACATCACAGTACATCACAGTACACCACAGTACACCACGTAACACCACAGTACATCACAGTACACCACAGTACATCACAGTACACTACGTAACACCACAGTACATCACAGTACATCACAGTACATCACAGTACACTACGTAACACCACAGTACACCACAGTACATCACAGTACACCACCGTACACCACCGTACACCACAGTACACCACAGTACACCACAGTACACTACAGTACACCACAGTACATCACAGTACACCACAGTACACCACAGTACATCACAGTACAACACAGTACATCACAGTACATCACATAACACCACAGTACAACACAGTACACCACAGTACATCACAGTACACCACAGTACATCACAGTACACCACAGTACAACACAGTACACCACAGTACAACACAGTACACCACAGTACATCACAGTACATCACAGTACAGCACAGTACAGTACATCACAGTACATCACAGTACACCACAGTACATCACATAACACCACAGTACACCACAGTACATCACAGTACACCACAGTACATCACAGTACACCACAGTACAACACAGTACACCACAGTACACCACAGTACACCACAGTACATCACAGTACATCACAGTACAGCACAGTACAGTACATCACAGTACATCACAGTACACCACAGTACATCACAGTACATCACAGTACATCACAGTACAGCACAGTACATCACAGTACATCACAGTACATCACAGTACACCACAGTACATCACAGTACACCACAGTACATCACAGTACACCACATCATAGTCATCACTGTCATTACAATATTGACCAAGAATTACAGTTCAACGTGTAATGACTGAACCACAGCTAGATGTCGAATAATGACTGAACCACAGCTAGATGTCGAATAATGACTGAACCACAGTTAGATGTCGAATAATGACTGAACCACAGCTAGATGTCGAATAATGACTGAACCACGGTTAGATGTCGAATAATGACTGAACCACAGCTAGATGTCGAATAATGACTGAACCACAGTTAGATGTCAAATAATGACTGAACCACAGCTAGATGTCAAATAATGACTGAACCACAGCTAGATGTCGAATAATGACTGAACCACAGCTAGATGTCGAATAATGACTGAACCACAGCTAGATGTCGAATAATGACTGAACCACAGCTAAATAATGATTGGATGGTTATGAATCACTAGGTCACCATAGACCTCATTTATCTGTCTCACTTCAACAACCTAGTGGCTCAAATAGCACCCTATTCCCTATATAGTGCACCATAGGGCTCTGGGCAAAAGTAGTGCACTATATAGGGAATAGGGTGCCATAGGGCTCTGGTCAAAAGTAGTGCACTATATAGGGTATAGGGTGCCATGGGGCTCTGGTCTAAAGTAGTGCACTATATAGGGCTCTGGTCTGTAGTAGTACCACTATATAGGGAATAGGGCTCTGGTCTAAAGTAGTGCACTATAGATAGGGAATAGGGCTCTGGTCTATAGTAGTACCACTATATAGGGAATAGGGTTCTGGTCTAAAGTAGTGCACTATATAGGGAATAGGGCTGTGGTCTAAAGTAGTGCACTATATAGGGAATAGGGCTGTGGTCTAAAGTAGTGCACTATATAGGGAATAGGGCTCTGGTCAGAAGTAGTGCACTATAGAGGGAATAGGGTGTCATTTGGGATGGACAGCCTTCTCTTTAGTTGCTGTAGCACAGAACATATTTGATCTCTCATCATCACCATTGCAGGTGGTGCCATCAGAAGCCAGCTCAAATCCCTCTTCACAGCTACACATGTAGGAGCCGTAGGTGTTGAAACAGCCGTGGGCACAGGGGTTATCCTCACACTCGTCCACGTCTAGAGAGGAGAGGAGGTTTAATTACAGGTGTTGAAGGAGGTTAAAGGTTATTACCTTGACTTTTTCCACATTTTGTTGTGTTACAGCCTGAATTTAAAATTGATTACTGGCCTACCCACAATACCTCATAATATCAAAAAGGAATGATAGTTTTAACAACAAAAATTGAACAGATGAATTACAAATAAAAAACTGAAATGTCTTGAGTCAAGAAGTATTCAACCCCTTAGTTATGAAAAGCTTAAAACCTCTTAAGGACAAGACACCCTTTAAAAAAAAATTTTGCCCCTAAAATGACATACCCAAATCTAACTGCCTGTAGATCAGGACCTGAAGTAAGGATGTGCATATTCTTGATTCATTCATTTCATTCTTGATACCATTTGAAAGGAAACCATTTGACGTTTGTGGAAATGTGAAAGGAATGTAGGAGAATATAACACATTAGATCTGGTAAAAGATAATAAAAAGATAAAAACGTGTGTTTTCTAGTTATTAATTTTATCGGTCACCGCTCCAGTAGAGGTTAAAGTTCAGGAGTAAAAATGTGCTTAACAAGTCACATGAATGACTACCTCATCTCTGTACCCAAACACATACAATTACCTGTGAGGTACATCGGTCGAGCAGTGAATTTCAAACACAGACTCAACCACAAAGACCAGGGAGGTTTTTCCACTGCCTCGCAAAGAAGGCCACCGATTGGTAGATGAGTAAAAATGTAAAAAGACGATTTTTTTTTGTACCTTTATTTAAGAAGGCAGGTCAGTTAAGAACAAATTCTTATTTTCAGTGACGGCCTAGGAACAGTGGGTTAACTGGTCTAGGAACAGTGGGTTAACTGGTCTAGGAACAGTGGGTTAACTGGTCTAGGAACAGTGGGTTAACTGGTCTAGGAACAGTGGGTTAACTGGTCTAGGAACAGTGGGTTAACTGGTCTAGGAACAGTGGAACAGTGGGTTAACTGGTCTAGGAACAGTGGGTTAACTGGTCTAGGAACAGTGGGTTAACTGGTCTAGGAACAGTGGGGTTAACTGGTCTAGGAACAGTGGGTTAACCGGTCTAGGAACAGTGGGTTAACCGGTCTAGGAACAGTGGGTAAACTGGTCTAGGAACAGTGGGTTAACTGGTCTAGGAACAGTGGGTTAACTGGTCTAGGAACAGTGGGTTAACTGGTCTAGGAACAGTGGGTTAACTGGTCTAGGAACAGTGGGTTAACTGATCTAGGAACAGTGGGTTAACTGGTCTAGGAACAGTGGGTTAACTGCCTGTTCAGGGGCAGAACGACAGATTTGTACCTTGTCAGCTCGGGGATTAGAATTTGCAACCTTTCGGTTACTAGTCCAACGCTCTAACCACTAGGCTACCCTGCCGCCTCTACACTCTAACCACTAGGCTACCCTGCCGCCTCTACACTCTAACCACTAGGCTACCCTGCCGCCTCTGCCGCCTCTACACTCTAACCACTAGGCTACCCTTCCGCCTCTACACTCTAACCACTAGGCTACCCTGCCGCCTCTACACTCTAACCACTAGGCTACCCTGCCGCCTCTACCACTCTAACCACTAGGCTACCCTGCCGCCTCTAACCACTCTAACCACTAGGCTACCCTGCCGCCTCCACTCTAACCACTAGGCTACCCTGCCGCCCTCCACTCTAACCACTAGGCTACCCTGCCGCCTCTACACTCTAACCACTAGGCTACCCTGCCGCCTCTACACTCTAACCACTAGGCTACCTGCCTCCTCTACACTCTAACCACTAGGCTACCCTGCCGCCTCTACACTCTAACCACTAGGCTACCCTGCCGCCTCTACACTCTAACCACTAGGCTACCCTGCCTCCTCTACACTCTAACCACTAGGCTACCCTGCCACCTCTACACTCTAACCACTAGGCTACCCTGCCTCCTCTACACTCTAACCACTAGGCTACCCTGCCGCCTCTACACTAACCACTAGTTACTCCACAATACCAACCTAAATGACAGAGTTGATTGGCTGTGATAGGAGAAAACTGAGGATGGATCAACAACATTGTAGTTACTTCACAATACCAACCTAAATGACAGAGTGAAAAGAAGGAAGCCTGGCCAGAATAACAATATTCCAACAAGTCACTAAAGTAATGCATGGTGTGTGTGTCTGCACGGTGTGTGTGTGTGTGTGTGTGTCTGCACGGTGTGTGTGTGTGTGTGTCTGCACGGTGTGTGTGTGTGTGTGTGTGTCTGCACGGTGTGTGTGTGTGTGTGTGTGTCTGCACGGTGTGTGTGTGTGTGTGTGTGTCTGCACGGTGTGTGTGTGTGTGTGTGTCTGCACGGTGTGTGTGTGTGTGTGTCTGCACGGTGTGTGTGTGTGTGTGTCTGCACGGTTTGTGTGTGTGTCGGCACGGTGTGTGTGTGTGTTTGTGTCTGCACGGTGTGTGTGTGTGTGTGTCTGCACGGTTTGTGTGTGTGTCGGCACGGTGTGTGTGTGTGTCGGCATGGTTTGTGTGTGTGTCTGCACGGTGTGTGTGTGTGTGTCTGCACGGTTTGTGTGTGTGTCTGCACGGTGTGTGTGTCCACCTTGACAGGTTCTGCTGTCAGGGTTGAGGAGGAAGCCAGGGTTGCAGGAGCACGAATAGGAGCCTGGCACGTTGGCACACAGCTGTTGGCAGTACCCGTAGCGACACTCATCAATGTCTAGACACAGAGAGATGGAAGTTTAACAATCCATATCTAGACACACAAAGGGACCTGGAACAATCAGGAAAAGCACATTTTGACACAGCAAAAAAACAAAACTTTAAACATTTACTGTATTTCCACATATAGTAATGATTGACATTTCCGTAATGGCGACATAGCATAGTATCTGTCCTTCTCCTGAAAAAATATGATTTCATTGTCTGTAATAATATATATAATAAACCTCAGAACTTACCATTCGTTGCACAACTTTCCCACACACACACACACACACACACACACACACACACACACACACACACACACACACACACACACACACACACACACACACACACACACACACACACACACACACACACACACACACACACACACACACACACACACACACACACACACACACACAGGTTCTTACCCTGACACTGTCCCCCGACCAGCCAGTAGCCCTCGGTACAGGAGCAGGTGTATCCTCCAGCTGTGTTTATACACACCTGGGTGGGGTTACACTGGTGGGAGTCTGTCTCACACTCGTCCATGTCTGTAACAGAGGGAGGTTGGTTTCGAGTGGGTTAAATGCATCCCTCCTCCCCCAACGGAAAATATATCTTCCCCCTTGTACTATAAAAAAAAATGTGCACACCCTCCTCTCTGATAAAATAAACAAAAAAACAAACAATGATTACCACCGCAAATAACAACAATTGTAGTGACCCTTTGTTTAAAACCGTGGATTTGGAGTGGACCACTTTAGTATGGTTTTGTGGAACAGTCAATGCCACGCAGAGCTAACGGGCCAAAAGCTTTAGGGTTCGCCGACCAACACGGACGAGCTCCCTCTCATCCCTCTCCCTCCCTCTCCCTCCCTCTCTCATCACTCTCTCTGCCTGTCTCATCCCTCTCTCATCACTCTCTCTGCCTGTCTCATCCCTCTCCCTGCCTGTCTCATCCCTCTCTGCCTGTCTCATCCCTCTCTCTGTCTGTCTCATCACTCTCTCAGCCTGTCTCATCACTCTCTCAGCCTGTCTCATCACTCTCTCTGCCTGTCTCATCCCTCTCTCTGCCTGTCTCATCCCTCTCTCTGCCTGTCTCATCCCTCTCCCTGCCTGTCTCATCCCTCTCTCTGCCTGTCTCATCACACTCTCTGCCTGTCTCATCACACTCTCTGTCTGTCTCATCCCTCTCTCTGCCTGTCTTATCCCTCTCTCTCCCTGTCTCATCCCCCTCTCTCCCTGTCTCATCCCCCTCTCTCCCTGTCTCATCCCTCTCTCATCACTCTCTCTGCCTGTCTGTAAATCTGCTTTTAGTTTAAAGCACTGTATTGCTGGAACAAAATTCAAAAATACGCTTCATCTAGATGTCTTGGTGCCATTCGGGAGGTTTAGAGTATTGATCATCTAGATGTCTTGGTGCCGTTCTGGAGGTTTAGAGTATTGATCATCTAGATGTCTTGGTGCTGTTCGGGAGGTTTAGAGTATTGATCATCTAGATGCCTTGGTGCCGTTCTGGAGGTTTAGAGTATTGATCATCTAGATGTCTTGGTGCTGTTCGGGAGGTTTAGAGTATTGATCATCTAGATGTCTTGGTGCCGTTCTGGAGGTTTAGAGTATTGATCATCTAGATGTCTTGGTGCTGTTCAGGAGGTTTAGAGTATTGATTTGGGGACGTATTTCTGGAGGAATGTAACTGTTTTCTGGGGGATTTGTGATGTTTTATTTGTGCTTCCCATTACTGTATTTTTGTATATACACACACACACAGTACCAGTCAAAGGTTTGGACAGACCTACTCATTCCAGGGATTTTCTGTATGCTATTATTTTCTTCATTGTGCAATAATAGTGACGACATCAAAACTATGAAATAACTCATGGAATCCTGTAGTAACCAAAAAAGTGTTAGACAAATTCTTCAAAGTAGCCACCCTTTGCCTTGATGACAGCTTTGCACACTCTTGGCCTGCTTCGCCTGGAATGCTTTTCTGACAGTCTTGAAGCATTTCCCCCCGCATATGCTGAGCACATGTTGGCTGCTTTTCCTTCACTCTGCGGTCCGACTCATCACAAACCATCTCAATTGGGTTGAGGTCGGGGGATTGTGGAGGCCAGGTCATCTGATGCACTCTCTTTCTTGGTCAAATAGCCCTTACACAACCTGGGGGTGTGTTGGGTCATTGTCCCGTTGAAAAACAAGTGATAGTCCCACTAAGAGCAAACCAACCAACTAACCAAATCAACTAGCTTTAAGCACCAGCTGTCAGAGCAGCTCACAGATCACTGCACCTGTACATAGCACCTGTACATAGCACCTGTACACAGCCCATGTCACGCCCTGACCTTAGAGAGCCGTTTTATTTCTCTATTTGGTTAGGTCAGGGTGTGATGTGGGGTGGGCATTCTATGTTCTATTTTCTATGTTTTTGTATTTCTTTGTTTGGTTCTCAATCAGGGACAGCTGTCTATCGTTGTCTCTGATTGGGAACCATACTTAGGCGGCAATTTTCCCACCTGTGATTGTGGGTAGTTAACTTTGGTTGTGGCACTTGTAAGGCCCTTGTAAAGCTAAGTGGCGTAATTTTATAATAAAAGTAAAATGTGGGGAAAGGAAAATGTACGCTCACCACGCTGCACCTTGGTCCACTTCTTTTGACGGCCGTGACAGCCCATCTGTAAATAGCCCATTCAACTCCCTCATCCCCATACTGTTATTTATTTATTTTGTTACTTTGCACCGCAGTATTTCTACTTGCACACTCATCTTCTGCACATCTATTACCCCAGTGTTTATTTGCTATATTGTAATTATTTAGCCACTAGGGCCTATTTGTTGCCTTACCTCCCTTATCCTACCTCATTTGCACACACCGTATATAGATTGTTCTACTGTATTATTGAACGTACGTTTGTTTATTCCATGTGTAACTCTGTTGTTGTTTGTGTCGCTATGCTTTATCTTGGCCAGGTCGCAGTTGTAAATGAGAACTTGTTCTCAACTGGCTTACCTGGTTTAAATAAAGGTGTTCTCAACTGGCCTACCTGGTTAAATAAAGGTGTTCTCAACTGGCCTACCTGGTTAAATAAAGGTGTTCTCAACTGGCCTACCTGGTTAAATAAAGGTATTCTCAACTGGCCTACCTGGTTAAATAAAGGTAAAATCATTTTTTTTTTGTTTTTGTTTTTAAAGCACAAACCAGATGGGATGTCGTAGCCTTGCAGAATGCTGTGGTAGCCATGCTGGTTAAGTGTGCCTTGAATTCTAAATAAATCGCTGATAGTACCACCAGCAAAACACCCCCACGACATCAAACCTCCTCCTCCGTGCTTCACGGTGGGAACCACACATGCGTCAGATCATCCATTTACCTGCGTCTCACAAAGTCACAGCGGTTGGAACCAAAAATCTAAAATTTGGACTCATCAGACCAAAGGACAGATTTCCATCGGTCTAATGTCCATTTGTGTTTGTATTGATTATGGATCCCCATTAGTTCCTGCCAAAGCAGCAGCTACTCTTCCTGGGGTTTATTATGGATCCCCATTAGTTCCTGTCAAGGCAGCAGCTACTCTTCCTGGGGTTTATTATGGATCCCCATTAGTTCCTGTCAAGGCAGCAGCTACTCTTCCTGGGGTTTATTATGGATCCCCATTAGTTCCTGTCAAGGCAGCAGCTACTCTTCCTGGGGTTTATTATGGATCCCCATTAGTTCCTGTCAAAGCAGCAGCTACTCTTCCTGGGGTTTATTATGTATCCCCATTAGTTCCTGCCAAGGCAGCGGCTACTCTTCCTGGGGTTTATTATGGATCCCCATTAGTTCCTGCCAAGGCAGCAGCTACTCTCCCTGGGGTTTATTATGGATCCCCATTAGTTCCTGCCAAGGCAGCAGCTACTCTTCCTGGGGTTTATTATGGATCCCCATTAGTTCCTGTCAAGGCAGCAGCTACTCTTCCTGGGGTTTATTATGGATCCCCATTAGTTCCTGTCAAGGCAGCAGCTACTCTTCCTGGGGTTTATTATGGATCCCCATTAGTTCCTGTCAAGGCAGCAGCTACTCTTCCTGGGGTTTATTATGGATCCCCATTAGTTCCTGTCAAGGCAGCAGCTACTCTTCCTGGGGTTTATTATGGATCCCCATTAGTTCCTGTCAAGGCAGCAGCTACTCTTCCTGGGGTTTATTATGGATCCCCATTAGTTCCTGTCAAGGCAGCAGCTACTCTTCCTGGGGTTTATTATGTATCCCCATTAGTTCCTGCCAAGGCAGCAGCTACTCTTCCTGGGGTTTATTATGTATCCCCATTAGTTCCTGCCAAGGCAGCAGCTACTTTCCCTGGGTTTTATTATGGATCTCCAAGACAGTTTATACAATTTTAAAACATTACAATACATTCACAGATTTCACAACACATTTGGGTGCCCTCAGGCCCCTACTCCACCACTAACACATATCTACAGTACTAAAGTACTAAATACATGTATATGTATAGTGCATATGTGTGTGTGTGTGTGTGTGTGTGTGTGTGTGTGTGTGTGTGTGTGTGTGTGTGTGTGTGTGTGTGTGTGTGTGTGTGTGTGTGTGTGTGTGTGTGTGTGTGTGTGTGTGTGTGTGTGTGTGTGTGTGTGTGTGTGTGTGTGTGTGTGTGCCAATGTTTGTGTTGCTTCACATCCCTGTGTTTTTAAAATATAATTTTACTGCATCAGTTACCTGATGTGGAATAGAGTTCCATGTAGTCATGGCTCTATGTAGTACTGTGGTCCTCCCATAGTCTGTTCTGGACTTGGGGACTGTGAATAGACCTCTGGTGGCATGTCTTGTACATTTAGAACTGTCCCCCCACCCCAGTACATTTAGAACTGTCCCCCAGTACATTTAGAACTGTCCCCCACCCCAGTACATTTAGAACCGTCCCCCAGTACATTTAGAACCGTCCCCCAGTACATTTAGAACTGTCCTCCCACCCCAGTACATTTAGAACTGTCCCCCACCCCAGTACATTTATAACCGTCCCCCACCCCAGTACATTTATAACCCCCCCACCCCAGTACATTTATAACCGTCCCCCACCCCAGTACATTTATAACCGTCCCCCACCCCAGTACATTTATAACCGTCCCCCACCCCAGTACATTTAGAACATTTAGAACGTCCCCCACCCCAGTACATTTAGAACTGTCCCCCACCCCAGTACATTTAGAACTTCCCCCACCCCAGTACATTTAGAACTGTCCCCCACCCCAGTACATTTAGAACCGTCCCCCACCCCAGTACATTTAGAACACCCCAGTACATTTAGAACTGTCCCCCACCCAGTACATTTAGAACCGTCCTCACACCCCAGTACATTTAGAACTGTCCCCCACCCCAGTACATTTAGAACCGTCCCCTACCCCAGTACATTTAGAACCGTCCCCCACCCCAGTACATTTAGAACCGTCCCCCACCCCAGTACATTTAGAACTGTCCCCCATCCCAGTACATTTAGAACCGTCCTCACACCCCAGTACATTTAGAACTGTCTCTTAACCTTGTTAGGTGGTAGAAAAGTCACTCATGATTGTGAAGTAACCTTGTTTGTCGATTCTACCCAATATTAGAATGTTTTATGGAGGAAACCTTAACGTTCTAAGTTCCACAAAATATGCAGTTGCTATAGGTCAGTATCACATCAACTGAATGTATTGTGCTTCATGTAGTATGCTATAGTTCCCACTGATTGCACGTAAAGAACTGTAGTTCTGTGTATTACACTAGATTAAAGACTAATGTTCTGGGTGAAATTCATGTAACTTAAACAGGTTCACACAGTACCCCATAATCACCACATAACATTACATTTCCTTATGTGGATATATTACAAATCAAAATTCCAAACTGTTCATGGTTCTCAGACAATGAAGTCATTTTATAGAGGGAGGGAGGGAGGGAGGGAGAGCAGGGAAGGAGGAAGGGAGGGAGAGCAGGGAAGGTGGGAGGGAGAGCAGGGAGGGAGGGAGGGAGAGCAGGGAGGGAGGGAGGGAGGGAGAGCAGGGAGGGAGGGAGGGAGGGAGAGCAGGGAGGGAGGGAGGCAGGGAGAGCAGGGAGGGAGGGAGGCAGGGAGGGAGGGAGGGAGGGAGGGGGAGGGAGGGAGGGAGGGAGGGAGGGGGAGGGAGGGAGGGAGGGAGGGAGGGAGGGAGGGAGAGCAGGGAGGGAGAGCAGGGAGGGAGGGAGGGAGAGCAGGGAGAGCAGGGAGGGAGGGAGGCAGGGAGAGCAGGGAGGGAGGGAGGGAGGGAGAGCAGGGAGGGAGGGAGGGAGGGAGGGAGGGAGGGAGGGAGGGAGGGAGGGAGGGAGGGAGGGAGGGAGGGAGGGAGGGAGGGAGGGAGGGAGGGAGGGAGAGCAGGGTGGGAGGCAGGGAGAGCAGGGTGGGTGAGAAGTCAGCTAAGCAAAGTGTTCTTGTTTCAACAGGCAGCTGTGATAAATGATAAAGTCTGCAGTCCGACCCGGTTAGGGTTAGGGTTAGGGTTAGGGGTAAGGGTTAGGGTTAGGGTAAGGGTTAGGGGTTGGGGTTAGGGTTAGGGGTTAGGGTTAGGGGTTAGGGGTTAGGGGTTAGGGTTGGTCAGCATCACAGATGGCACCCTCTTCCCTGTATAGCACATGTAGAGGTCTGGTCTAAAGTAGTGCACTATATAGGGAATAGGGCTCTGGTCTAAAGTAGTGCACTATATAGGGAATGGGGCTCTGGTCTAAAGTAGTGTACTATATAGGGAATAGGGCTCTGGTCTATAGTAGTACCACTATATAGGGAATAGGGCTCTGGTCTAAAGTAGTGCACTATATAGGGAATAGGGCTCTGGTCTAAAGTAGTGTACTATATAGGGAATAGGGCTCTGGTCTAAAGTAGTGTACTATATAGGGAATAGGGCTCTGGTCTAAAGTAGTGTACTATATAGGGAATAGGGCTCTGGTCTATAGTAGTACCACTATATAGGGAATAGGGCTCTGGTCTAAAGTAGTGCACTATATAGGGAATAGGGCTCTGGTCTAAAGTAGTGTACTATATAGGGAATAGGGCTCTGGTCTAAAGTAGTGTACTATATAGGGAATAGGGCTCTGGTCTTCAACCATACAACCTAGCTATAGTAACCTCCCTTCAACCATATAACCTCTCTAATAGACTCGGCGGTCTATTAGCTTCCACTGCAGGTGGCTCTACTTCCTGTTCGGGCGGCGCTCGGCGGTCTATTAGCTTCCACTGCAGGTGGCTCTACTTCCTGTTCGGGCTGCGCTCGCCGGTCTACTAGCTGCCACTGAAGGTGGCTCCTCTTCCTGTTCGGGCGGCGCTCGCCGGTCGTCGTCGCCGGTCTACTAGCTGCCACTGAAGGTGGCTCCTCTTCCTTTTCGGGCGGCGCTCGCCGGTCTACTAGCTGCCACTGAAGGTTGTTCCTCTTCCTGTTCGGGCGGCGCTCGGCGGTCGTCGTCGCCGGTCTACTAGCTGCCACTGAAGGTGGCTCCTCTTCCTGTTCGGGCGGCTCTCGCCGGTCTACTAGCTTCCACCGATCCCCTTTTCCTTTTCTGTTCGTTGTGTCTTAATGGTTGCACCTGTTTCGCGTTTGAGTTTTGATTCAGGACTATTTAAGCCTGTTAGGCCCGCCTGTTTTTTGTGCGGGCTTGTTTTCTGTTCGTCTCGACCGAGTGTCTTGTTCCGTGTCTGTTTGTGCCCAGTTTTGGGAACAGGAAGTAGAGCCACCTGCAGTGGAAGCTCTCTGCTTGTCTCTCTGCTTGTCTCTCTGCTAGTCTCTCTGCTAGTCTCTCTGCTAGTCTCTCTGCTAGTCTCTCTGCTTGTCTCTCTGCTAGTCTCTCTGCTAGTCTCTCTGCTAGTCTCTCTGCTAGTCTCTCTGCTAGTCTCTCTGCTTGTCTCTCTGCTTGTCTCTCTGCTTGTCTCTCTGCTTGTCTCTCTGCTTGTCTCTCTGCTTGTCTCTCTGCTAGTTACACAGGGTCTTATGTTACAAGTTGTTTTGATGGTTAATGACCGATGTCATTAGTGGAAGAGGAAAAGGTCTGCCATTAAGACAAAGCCACATCTGTCGCTAAACAGCTGAGACAGGAAGTCACGGTCTGGCAAATGTCTGCCCTGTAGGAGCTCTCGCTCACGCACGCACACACACGCACGCATGCATGCACACACACACACACGCGCATACACACACGCGCGCACACACACACACACACACACACACAGAGAGAGTGTTATGAAGCCTCTAAGTCCTTACCCAGCTCTATACAGAGGAATGTCTATTCCGCCAACCAACAAGGCAGAGATTTTGTAACTACCACATGACCTCATCGTTTGGGTGCGTGCGATGGGCATTGCAGATGGAATACATAGCGGCTCTCTCTGAGGAGGACGAGGATTTGGGTTATTCCCAATGTTTTAGCTGTAGTAGAATCTCTGAAATCTCTTTTTTCCTTCCTTACAAAAAGCCTTGATGCATATGTCGGTCTAAACTGAAAGTAAGGAAGGCATTTTCCACTTATTACAGAGTCACGCTTCATCTAGCCAGAATGGCAGAAATATGCCGTAATGGGGCATCTGCTCTGCTCATTCCGTCTGCTCTGTCCATTTCAACAGCTTGTCCATAACAGGCTCAGTACAGGCTTCATGCAAACACTTTCGGAAATGTAAAGACTACAACTGGAAAGACAGTTTATGTTTATTTATTAACTTAATCTCGCTCAAGAATGAGGATTGTTGTACTTTCAGGATGTATCTGTAATTGAGGAATATGATGACATAAATAAAACCCAGAGGTTATCCAACCCAGAGGTTATCCAATCCAGAGGTTTTCCAACCCAGAGGTTATCCAACCCAGAGGTTTTCCAACCCAGAGGTTTTCCAACCCAGAGGTTATCCAACCCAGAGGTTATCCAACCCAGAGGTTTTCCAACCCAGAGGTTTTCCAACCCAGAGGTTATCCAACCCAGAGGTTTTCCAACCCAGAGGTTTTCCAACCCAGAGGTTATCCAACCCAGAGGTTATCCAACCCAGAGGTTATCCAACCCAGAGGTTTTCCAATCCAGAGGTTATCCAACCCAGAGGTTATCCAACCCAGAGGTTATCCAACCCAGAGGTTATCCAACCCAGAGGTTATCCAACCCAGAGGTTATCCAACCCAGAGCTATGTACAAAATTAAACGCAACATGCAGCAATTTCAAATTTTTTACTGAGTTACAGTTCATATGAGGAAATCAGTCAATTGAAATAAATAAATTGGGCCATAATCTATGGATTCCACATGACTGGGAAGACAGATGTCCATCTGTTGGTCACAGATACCTTAAACAAAATTAGGGGTGTGGATCAGAAAACCAGTCAGTATCTGGTGTGACCATTTGCCTCATGCAGTGGGACACATCTCCTTCACATAAGAGTTCATCAGGCCGTTGATTGTGGCCTGTGGAATGTTGTCCCACTCCTCTTCTTCGGCTGTGTGAGAAGTTCCTGGATATTGGCAGGAACTGGAATACGCTGTCATACACGTTGATCCAGAGCATCCCAAACATGCTCAATGGGTGACATGTCTGGTGAGTATGCAGGCCATGGAAGAACTGGGACATTTTCAGCTTCCAGGAAACGTGTACAGATCCTTGCAACATGGGGCCGTGCATTATCATGCTGAAACATGAGGTGATGGCGGCGGATGAATGGCACGACAATGTGCCTCAGGATCTCGTCACGGTATCTCTGTTCATTCAAATTGCCATCAATAAAATGCAATTGTGTTCGTTGTCCGTAGTTTATGCCCATACCATAACCCCACCGCCACCATGGGGCACTCTGTTTACAACGTTGACATCAGTAAACCACTCGCCCACTGGTCTGCCATCTGCCAGGTACAGTTGAAACCATGATTCATCCGTGAAGAGCACACTTCTCCAGCGTTCCAGTGGTCATGAAAGTTGCCCATTGAAGTCAGTTACGATGCCGAAGTGCAGTCGGGTCAAGACCCCGGTGAGGACAACGAGCACGCAGATGAGCTTCCCTGAGACGGTTTCTGACAGTTTGTGCAAAAATTATTCGGTTGTGCAAACCCATCAGCTGTCATGGGCTGGCGGGGTTACACGTGGTCTGGGGTTGTGAGGCCGGTTGAACGTTCTGCCAAATTCTCTGAACAACGTTGGAAGCGGCTTATGGTAGAGAAATGAACATAAAATTCTCTGGCAACAGCTCTGTTGGACATTACCTGCTGCCAAGATGCCAATTTCACGCTTCCTCAGAACTTCAGGCATCTTCGGCATTATGTTGTGTGACAAAACAGCACATTTTTTTAGAGTGGTCTTTTATTGTCCCCAGCACAAGGTACACCTGTGTAATGATCATGCTGTTTAATCAGCTTCTTGATATGCCACACCTGTCAGGTGGATGGATTATCTTGGTAAAAGGAGAAATGCTCACTAACAGGGATGTAAACAAAATGCAAAATTTGAGAGAAATATGTTATTTTTTTTTGCATTTAAACATTTCATTTGTTTTGTTTCAGCTCATGAAACATGGGACCAACACTTTACATGTTGAGTTTATATTTTTGTTCAGTATACTAGTGGTCAGTGTTTCAACCGCCAACAATTTCTAATAACCGCAACTGTCACACTCTGACCATTATTTGCGCTGTTTGTTTCTATGTTTTGTTTGGTCAGGGTGTGATATGAGTGGGCATTCTATGTTGCATGTCTAGTTTGTCTGTTTCTATGTTTTGTTTGGTCAGGGTGTGATATGAGTGGGCATTCTATGTTGCATGTCTAGTTTGTCTGTTTCTATGTTTTGTTTGGTCAGGGTGTGATATGAGTGGGCATTCTATGTTGCATGTCTAGTTTGTCTGTTTCTATGTTTTGTTTGGTCAGGGTGTGATATGAGTGGGCATTCTATGTTGCTTGTCTAGTTTGTCTGTTTCTATGTTTTGTTTGGTCAGGGTGTGATATGAGTGGGCATTCTATGTTGCATGTCTAGTTTGTCTGTTTCTATGTTTTGTTTGGTCAGGGTGTGATATGAGTGGGCATTCTATGTTGCATGTCTAGTTTGTCTGTTTCTATGTTTTGTTTGGTCAGGGTGTGATATGAGTGGGCATTCTATGTTGCATGTCTAGTTTGTTTGTTTCTATGTTTTGTTTGGTCAGGGTGTGATATGAGTGGGCATTCTATGTTGCATGTCTAGTTTGTCTGTTTCTATGTTTTGTTTGGTCAGGGTGTGATATGAGTGGGCATTCTATGTTGCATGTCTAGTTTGTCTGTTTCTATGTGTTTTTGGCCTGATGTGATTCTCAATCAGTGGCAGGTGTTTGTCGTTGTCTCTGATTGGGAACCATATTTAGGTAGCCTGTTTTGTATTGTGGTTTGTGGGTTATTGTCTATGTGATGTTGCATGGTAGCACGAGTAGTTTCTTTGTTTGTACTTCATGTTTTTTTTTGTCTAATTAAAAGTATTTTATTCAAACCACACTGCGCTTTGGTCTCTTCAATACGACGATCGTGACAGCAACCCCCTGACTACATAAGATAAAGTGAATCTGAGGCCTGCACCTGACACTAACCCACTAATATAGAAAATGCGCAAGAGGCTACAGTGAGAGACACCAGAACCTTTTTCTTTTTGACAGGAAGTGCAAGATTTATTTTGAATTACTTAAATATGTTTTCACTGATCATTCCCCGACGTTTTGTTAGGCTATTTGTCTCTAATTAGATACATGCAGCTTCTCTTGTGTCATTATATGTTGCTCTAGAAGACTAAATCAACTGTTTCTCACCAGAAGAATAGTTGTCATCTCTGTTTCAATTGCAGAGCAAAGACGTTTGGGGGCAGGGGAAAAAAATGTAAAAACATTTCAGTGCAAATTTTCCCTAATGACATCAGTTTGACCAGTTGTAAGGAAATAGCATGCTGTGAAAATGACCCAACATGTTTCTGATCAGGTTTCAGGTTTGTTCGTATCCAATATTTTATGTGGTTGAAATACTATCAGCTTTTATGATTCTGATAAAGACAACACCTTTACAGACGGTCCCTAACTGTGATTGAAATACTATCAGCTTTTATGATGATGATAAAGATAGCACCTTTACAGACGATCCCTAACTGTGATTGAAATACTATCAGCTTTTATGATGCTGATAAAGATAGGGATCGTCTGTAAAGGTGCTAACTGTGATTGAAATACTATCAGCTTTTATGATGCTGATAAAGATAGCACCTTTACAGACGGTCCCTAACTGCACATTCACATTCTGTCAAGATGCTGAAAGAAATCATATTTCTCCACTCCTGTTCCCGTGTTAAAACTTGTACCTCCATTTAGTGTAGAATTTTAATGCAAGAAATGCTTGACTCTGCAGGAGGTGATATTAAGGCTGAATGAGATGTTCCAGACCGACAGTCAGTGTCCACATTTCAGTTTTCATTTATCACATCTGAACAAGTTCCATTGACGTGCCATAGGCCCGTTTCAAGTCTCCGTCTTGTGACTGTCGAATAGATATAGCGCCTCACAATCATCACATCATAACATACCCGCTATCATCCTCTTTAACCACGTCACCTAATCTTTCCCAAACATTACTCTTTTGGTCCTCCCATCTCTTTATTTTCTGTCAGTACAAGAGGCAACACTACAGTCCCTGGTTCGAATCCAGGCTAAATCCGTCCGGCTGTGATTGGGAGTCCGATAGGGTGGCACACAATTGGCCCAGCGTCGTCTGTGTTTGGCCGTGGTAGGCCGTCATTGTAATGTAAGAATTTGTCTAGTTAAATAAAGCTTAAATCAAAATATAATAAAATATTTAAAAAATATTAAACTCTCCGTTTCGCAGTTTTTCTCTTACTGAATTCAATTCTGAGATTGTATCAGAGACAGCTGAGAGTTCTGTACTTCCCAGGGGGAAGATGGAGGTAGACCTGCTGCCCCAGCCAATCAGCAGGGTGTAACTTACTTCCTTAGCCAATCAGCAGAGAGTAAGCCAGTACCGTGTGAGAAGACATGTGGATCGAAACAACCTTTTTGCTGCCCGTTCGCGAAAGCATTTGACCATTGGTGTGTAGGCTATTTGGCTCACTAAAGCTTTTAGCACTAATGACAGCTGAAAATAATGAAAGAAAGACCTCAATGTAGCCTATAGATATGAAGTGCACGAGAATGAGACGTTTCTGAATGTTTTAAGGGTATCGTTTTCTCTTTATTCAACCCGAGCATCACTACTGTATAGATAATGGCTCTGGTCCAATGTATCAGAGACAGCTGAGAGTCAGGGACCGTTCTGTACTTCCCAGGGGGAAGATGGAGGTAGACCTGCTGCCCCAGCCAATCAGCAGGGTGTAACGTACTTCCTTAGCGAATCAACAGAGAGTAAGCCAGTACCGTGTGAGAGATACAGAGCCAATCATACAAAGGTTTTCGAGACAACTTGATGTTGCATTGATTGAGACTGAAGATATGCAAGGATAAAAACATCTAGAATCAATATGATACATGATACAGAGCTCAACAAAATTAGAAGAACTAGGAACAGCCCACTATCCCACCAGATATACAGCCCACTATCCCACCAGATATACAGCCCACTATCCCACCAGATATACAGCCCACTATCCCACCAGATATACAGCCCACTATCCCACCAGATATACAGCCCACTATCCCACCAGATATACAGCCCACTATCCCACCAGATATACAGCCCACTATCCCACCAGATATACAGCCCACTATCCCACCAGATATACAGCCCACTATCCCACCAGATATACAGCCCACTATCCCACCAGATATACAGCCCACTATCCCACTATCCCACCAGATATACAGCCCACTATCCCACCAAGATATACAGCCCACTATCCCACCAAGATATACAGCCCACTATCCCACCAAGATATACAGCCCACTATCCCACCAGATATACAGCCCACTATCCCACCAAGACAACCAGATATACAGCCCACTATCCCACCAAGATATACAGCCCACTATCCCACCAGATATACAGCCCACTATCCCACCAGATATACAACCCACTATCCCACCAAGATATACAGCCCACTATCCCACCAAGATATACAGCCCACTATCCCACCAAGATATACAGCCCACTATCCCACCAAGATATACAGCCCACTATCCCACCAGATATACAGCCCACTATCCCACCAGATATACAGCCCACTATCCCACCAGATATACAGCCCACTATCCCACCAGATATACAGCCCGCTATCCCACCAGATATACAGCCCGCTATCCCATCAGATATACAGCCCACTATCCCACCAGATATACAGCCCACTATCCCACCAAGACAACCAGATATACAGCCCACTATCCCACCAGATATACAGCCCACTATCCCACCAGATATACAGCCCACTATCCCACCAGATATACAGCCCACTATCCCACCAGATATACAGCCCACTATCCCACCAGATATACAGCCCACTATCCCACCAGATATACAGCCCACTATCCCACCAGATATACAGCCCACTATCCCACCAGATATACAGCCCACTATCCCACCAGATATACAGCCCACTATCCCACCAGATATACAGCCCACTATCCCACCAGATATACAGCCCACTATCCCACCAGATATACAGCCCACTATCCCACCAGATATACAGCCCACTATCCCACCAGATATACAGCCCACTATCCCACCAGATATACAACCCACTATCCCACCAGATATACAGCCCACTGTCCCACCAGATATACAGCCCACTATCCCACCAGATATACAGCCCACTATCCCACCAGATATACAGCCCACTATCCCACCAGATATACAGCCCACTATCCCACCAGATATACAGCCCACTATCCCACCAGATATACAGCCCACTATCCCACCAGATATACAACCCACTATCCCACCAAGATATACAGCCCACTATCCCACCAGATATACAGCCCACTATCCCACCAGATATACAGCCCACTATCCCACCAGATATACAGCCCACTATCCCACCAGATATACAGCCCACTATCCCACCAGATATACAGCCCACTATCCCACCAGATATACAGCCCACTATCCCACCAGATATACAGCCCACTATCCCACCAGATATACAGCCCACTATCCCACCAGATATACAACCCACTATCCCACCAAGATATACAGCCCACTATCCCACCAGATATACAGCCCACTATCCCACCAGATATACAGCCCACTATCCCACCAGATATACAGCCCGCTATCCCACCAGATATACAGCCCACTATCCCACCAGATATACAGCCCGCTATCCCACCAGATATACAGCCCACTATCCCACCAGATATACAGCCCACTATCCCACCAGATATACAGCCCACTATCCCACCAGATATACAGCCCACTATCCCACCAGATATACAACCCACTATCCCACCAGATATACAGCCCACTATCCCACCAGATATACAACCCACTATCCCACCAGATATACAACCCACTAAATCCACCTGCGCCTATTTATGAAAAAACGTATTATACTCGACTAAAATGGCTATGACATTTGTGACAAAGAAGTGCTCATCATGACACGTATCTAACTTGAAAACAACCAGGGACATGGGACAAATCCTAAATGACTTAAATGTAAATGTAAATGTAAAATCCATTAGGTCTTTTCATGAAATAGTAATTGGACATAATCACCAAGACTCACCATGACAGGTCCCATCTTCTGCCAGGGTGTATCCCAGAAGGCAGGAAGTGGAGCGGCTTACGACTGGGTAGCTGGGGGCCACGGGGGGGGCTGGAGGGGGTTGGAGAGGGTAGGGTTCTGGTTCTGGGAAGCCCAGGGAGGTGTCTGGGTAGGTGGCCTGGGACCTGCCTGCTCCTCCTCCTCCTTCACCACCTCGGGGGTAGGTAGGCTGGCTGTACAGCCCCCGGGGGATGCAGAGATAGCCTCCGTTCTGGTTCACGCACTGCATGTCCCCTCTGCAGGCGTCTGGTACCGTACGACACTCATCAATGTCTAGCAAGGAAGGGACACCAGTTAAGGATACGAATAGGAGAACTTTATTGTTCCAGAGTGGAAAATTATCTTGTAAACAATCTGTCTCCAAAAACACAATGTGTAAAGATGCAAGATGGAAACTGATCAAAACACAGCCCATTGACAGACAGAATGGAAACTGATCAAAACACAGCCCATTGACAGACAGAATGGAAACTGATCAAAACACAGCCTATTGACAGGCAGAATGGAAACTGATCAAAACACAGCCTATTGACAGACAGAATGGAAACTGATCAAAACACAGCCTATTGACAGACAGAATGGAAACTGATCAAAACACAGCCTATTGACAGACAGAATGGAAACTGATCAAAACACAGCCTATTGACAGACAGAATGGAAACTGATCAAAACACAGCCCATTGACAGACAGAATGGAAACTGATCAAAACACAGCCCATTGACAGACAGAATGGAAACTGTAGGTGTGTGGGGGGAAGGGGGGGGAGTGATTAAACTCACCAACACATACTCTTGCCCTGCGATCATAGGCGAACCCCTCTGTGCAGGTCTACAGGACAGAATAGGAAAGAGCAGATGGCCAAGAGCCTTATTCAGACAACCAGTGAGTGAAAGCAAACACAACTAATTCATCATTACAGGAGAACATTTTGTTGACCTGCTTTTCATATATATATTATTTTAATGAAGCACTTGGAACATTGCAGTAACTCATTCATTCGTACATTATTTTGTTCATAGTTTATAATTTTCCACTGAAGCTGTAGCCTCCTACTGTCCATCACTACTCACTCTACTCTTTGTAGATGCAGGAATGAATGAAATGTCTGAAGACAGATGGACAGGAGGGCAGACGGACAGATGGACAGGCAGACAGGCAGACAGACAGACAGACAGGCAGGCAGGCAGGCAGGCAGACAGGAGGGCAGACAGACAGACAGACAGACAGGCAAACAGGAGGGCAGACAGACAGGCAGACAGACAGGCAGACAGACAGGCAGGCAGACAGGCAGACAGAAGGGCAGACAGACAGACAGGCAGGAAGGCAGACAGGAGGGCAGATAGACAGGAAGGCAGACAGGAGGGCAGACAGGCGGACAGGCAGACAGACAGACAGGCACGAAGGCAAACAGGAGGGCAGACAGGCACGAAGGCAGACAGGAGGGCAGACAGACAAACAAGCAGGCAGGCAGGCAGGCAGGCAGGCAGGCAGGCAGGCAGGCAGGCAGGCAGGCAGGCAGGCAGGCAGACAGAAGGGCAGACAGGCAGGAAGGCAGACAGGAGGGCAGATAGACAGGAAGGCAGACAGGAGGGCAGACAGGCAGACAGACAGGCAGGCAGGCAGGCAGGCAGGCAGGCAGGAAGGCAGGCAGGCAGGCAGGCAGGCAGGCAGGCAGGCAGGCAGGCAGGCAGGCAGGCAGACAAACAAGCAGGCAGGCAGACAGGCAGACAGACAGACAGACAGACAGACAGACAGACAGACAGACAGACAGGAGGGCAGACAGACAGACAAGCAGAGGCAGGCAGACAAACAAGACAGACAGACAGACAGGCAGACAAACAAGCAGACAGGCAGACAGGCAGACAAACAAGCAGACAGGCAGACAGGCAGACAAACAGGCAGACAGACAGACAGACAGACAGACAGACAGACAGACAGACAGACAGACAGACAGACAGACAGACAGACAGACAGACAGACAGACAGACAGACAGACAGGCATCTCAAGAAATACCATGGTAAATAAATGCATGAGTTACCTGGCCACATACGGAGTGAATGCTACATAATGCCAACACCACAACTGTCAACATTCTGAAAAGATAGAGGTTTTTTTGTCAGAAATATACTTAATTCCACAAGGCATAATCTCAATATTGGGCTCCTGTATTATTCAAATGGGACAATATATATATATATATAAACAGCCTTTAGCATATATATAGGCTAAAGGCTGTTTTAAAAGGACCAGGATATATCAACCACTGCATATACCAGAGTAAGATTATATTGGTGACATAAAAGTCAAATCTATGACTCTGTTTTACAACAAAACGTGAAACAACTTTTGTCACAACTATTTCACAACCCAACATCAGTCATTACACTAACCTTGCGTAAGTCCAGACATTCAAGCCACGTATGTCCCAAAACATGGTCTATATGGATCCTGCCGATTAACTCCCGACGACCCGTGGATACTTTGGAGCAAGAAATGTTTTAAACACTTTGCTACTGTTGTGGAGTCGAAAATCCAATGCGCATGTGGTGGGCTACTCTCGCCAGTCACACCGCCCAGACTACGTGAAAAAACCTCAACCAGGATTTGATAAACAGCCAGCTAGTCGACCGAAGCCTTGATATATGCCTCACTTTACGGGGAATGTCTTTTTTTTTAAACCGGTCTGGTCTATTTCCCCCGTCTCTCTAAACTGTACAGATAGTTTAGCAATGCAAATGACCGAGACAGGTCCTCGCGCACTTCTGACAACAGCTGGATTCAATCAAAGAGAGACAGCCCCCTCGAACCACCGCAGGAGGGGAGAGGGAGAAATGCCCCAGATGGGATATCAGAGGGCGCATTAATCCAGAGTGTGGGCCTGCTTGAAAATATACTTACAATTATTGAAGAGCAGATCAACAGGACATGATTCTACAATGGGACTCTGAAGGCATGCACAGTTCTGTTCTGTTACATTCTGTTGTTCTGTTCTATTCTGATTCTACAGCAAAGTGATTTTTTTATCTTATTTTATAATCTATTCACTTGTTCTGATTGTGTATTGAAATTTTAAAGGCTTGCCTCGAGTGTCTGGGCTTTCACCACAGACCTACATGTAAAGGCTTGCCTCGGTCTGGGCCTGAGTCTCTGGGCTTTCACCAGAGGCCTACATGTAAAGGCTTGCCTCGGTCTGGGCCTGAGTCTCTGGGCTTTCACCACAGGCCTACATGTAAAGGCTTGCCTCGGTCTGGGCCTGAGTCTCTGGGCTTTCACCACAGGCCGACATGTAAAGGCTTGCCTCGGTCTGGGCCTGAGTCTCTGGGCTTTCACCACAGGCCTACATGTAAAGGCTTGCCTCGGTCTGGGCCTGAGTCTCTGGGCTTTCACCACAGGCCTACATGTAAAGGCTTGCCTCGGTCTGGGCCTGAGTCTCTGGGCTTTCACCACAGGCCGACATGTAAAGGCTTGCCTCGGTCTGGGCCTGAGTCTCTGGGCTTTCACCACAGGCCTACATGTAAAGGCTTGCCTCGGTCTGGGCCTGAGTCTCTGGGCTTTCACCACAGGCCTACATGTAAAGGCTTGCCTCGGTCTGGGCCTGAGTCTCTGGGCTTTCACCACAGGCCGACATGTAAAGGCTTGCCTCGGTCTGGGCCTGAGTCTCTGGGCTTTCACCACAGGCCTACATGTAAAGGCTTGCCTCGGTCTGGGCCTGAGTCTCTGGGCTTTCACAACACCATTCACTGTTACAACACCATTCACTGTCACAACACCATTCACTGTTACAACACCATTCACTGTTACAACACCATTCACTGTTACAACACCATTCACTGTCACAACACCATTCACTGTTACAACACCATTCACTGTTACAACACCATTCACTGTTACAACACCATTCACTGTCACAACACCATTCACTGTTACAACACCATTCACTGTTACAACACCATTCACTGTTACAACACCATTCACTGTTACAACACCATTCACTGTTACAACACCATTCATTGTCACAACACCATTCACTGTTACAACACCATTCACTGTCACAACACAGATACGGCCTGATTGACAGCTCATGCCCTGTTGCAAATCCCCCCTAGACTGTCAGGACAAAGGGATTAGTAACCCACGGGAGATCACTTGAAAGTATTAATTAAGAAGCTTGTTTCTAAAGTGGTTCTCCAAACAAAAACAACCATAAATGCATTCATTTATATTGACTTCCTAAAAAGTGGCACTATTCACTGCTCTTCTCCCTGACCTTAAAAATCAACCATATTAATTTCACATTAAAACAATCTATTAATTACACATCATACCGATCATTCAAATAAAATACAAATGACCATCAGTAGGGAGCACAAGGGTCAGTGGAGTGGTTTCTCTTACTGAGACAACCCTGTCCAAATTAAAACCTTTTTTTCAAGCTATTTCTACTTGTTCTTTGCTTGATCTCTAAGGGAAGGCTATTCCATAGACAAATGCCTGTTTGGAAAAAACATGCTCCTTGCAGTACTGTTTACCCTTGAGGTTTTACAAGACATAATAATATAATAATATATGCCATTTAGCAGACGCTTTTATCCAAAGCGACTTACAGTCATGTGTGCATACATTCTACGTATGGGTGGTCCCGGGAATCGAACCCACTACCCTGGCGTTACAAGCGCCATGCTCTACCAACTGAGCTACAGAAGGACCACACATAACATGAGCTGTGGTATTGTAACTGACTTGGTTATAAAAACCATATCAATGTGGTTTTTCATATAACCTGGGGCACAATCATTTAAGATGCGAAATATATGATTACATTTAAGTTGATCCGCTCTGGACTCCAAAGGCAACAAGCCCACCTCCCGGACCCTATGTGGGTCCTAGAGAGATATTCAGCACATACCTGGTAACATTAATTTGCATGACCTGCATGACCTGCATCTTTTTCAGAGAGTAACGCTGTACCAAGCAGTTCAGGCATAATCAAAAGGACACTGAGTTGAGACAAGCAGTTTCTTAATTTTGATGTTAAAATATCAAGTGTTAACGATGTAAACATTTCAATTTGTTCGCCATTTTACAAATCATTTTAGCAGCGATTTCGGTTATCAGTCATCCAATCTCTAACAAAATGCAATTCCTTACTCAGGGTCTCCTCTAAGTAAACTGTATCCTTCCCAGATACCAGTATAGCTGAATCCTCAGCATAAAGCAGGACTTTACTGTATTTGGCACATCATTAACGCATATAAGACATAATAGTAGCCCTAGAATGGATCCCTGTGGTACTCCAGAGGATATTTCTTTGTCCTCTGACAGAACATCACCAATATTACATACTTGTGTTCTGTTGGTCAGATCAGACCTAAACCAATTCACTGCTACATCATTTAGAAACATGCATTTCAGTTTCATCAGGAGAATATCATTGGTCCACAGTGTCAAAATCTTTCTGTAAGTCTAACATGACCATTCCTGTATAGTTCCCCCTTCTCACTTTCCTGCTTATTGTGGTCAAAAAAGGTGATTAAGGCAAGTATCAGTGGGAAGAGCTGTTCTAAAGCGAGACTGGAGTACATAAAGAAGTTTGTTCTCGAAAATTTATCTCTCAACAACTTCGGATGAGGTGCTGAGGATTGACACAGGCCTGTAGTTTCCTACATTTGTTTTACTGCTCTTCTTGTAGAGAGGAACCACCCTGGCTGTTTTCGAGATCATTGGGAAATGGACCACTACTAAAAGTTACGACATCAGCTCTATCCATGGCATTTCTAACTGCAACTTTTTTTTCTCATTTTGTCTGCCATAGTTGAAGTGTACCTATGATGAAAATTACAGGCCTCTCTCATCTTTTTAAGTGGGAGAACTTGCACAATTGGTGGCTGACTAAATACTTTTTTGCCCCACTGTATGTCCAAGTGAAGAATATTCAGACACTTTGTAATGCAAGTTAGGTAACTTTTCTGATATGCATAGGAGTTGCAGCTTATAGAGGCTAGCTGTTCTGAGTTGCAGCTTATAGAGGCTAGCTGTTCTGAGTTGCAGCTTATAGAGGCTAGTTGTTCTGAGTTGTAGCGTATAGAGGCTAGTTGTTCTGAGTTGCAGCGTATAGAGAAGGCTAGTTGTTCTGAGTTGCAGCGTATACAGACGGCTAGTTGTTCTAAGTTGCAGCATATAGAGGCTAGTTGTTCTGAGTTGCAGCGTATACAGAAGGCTAGTTGATCTGAGTTGCAGCGTATATAGAGGCTAGCTGTTCTGAGTTGCACCATATAGAGGCTAGTTGTTCTGAGTTGCAGCGTATATAGAGGCTAGCTGTTCTGAGTTGCACCATATAGAGGCTAGTTGTTCTGAGTTGCAGCGTATACAGACGGCTAGTTGTTCTGAGTTGCAGCATATAGAGGCTAGTTGTTCTGAGTTGCAGCATATAGAGGCTAGTTGTTCTGAGTTGCAGCGTATACAGAAGGCTAGTTGTTCTGAGTTGCAGCATATAGAGGCTAGTTGTTCTGAGTTGCAGCGTATATAGAGGCTAGCTGTTCTGAGTTGCAGCATATAGAGGCTAGTTGTTCTGAGTTGCAGCATATAGAGGCTAGTTGTTCTGAGTTGCAGCATATAGAGGCTAGTTGTTCTGAGTTGCAGCTTATAGAGGCTAGTTGTTCTGAGTTGCAGCATATAGAGGCTAGTTGTTCTGAGTTGCAGCGTATACAGACGGCTAGTTGTTCTGAGTTGCAGCGTATACAGAAGGCTAGTTGTTCTGAGTTGCAGCATATAGAGGCTAGTTGTTCTGAGTTGCAGCATATAGAGGCTAGTTGTTCTGAGTTGCAGCGTATACAGAAGGCTAGTTGTTCTGAGTTGCAGCATATAGAGGCTAGTTGTTCTGAGTTGCAGCATATAGAGGCTAGTTGTTCTGAGTTGCAGCATATAGAGGCTAGTTGTTCTGAGTTGCAGCATATAGAGGCTAGTTGTTCTGAGTTGCAGCGTATAGAGGCTAGTTGTTCTGAGTTGCAGCGTATAGAGGCTAGTTGTTCTGAGTTGCAGCGTATAGAGGCTAGTTGTTCTGAGTTGCAGCATATAGAGGCTAGTTGTTCTGAGTTGCAGCATATAGAGGCTAGTTGTTCTGAGTTGCAGCTTATAGAGGCTAGTTGTTCTAAGTTGCAGCATATAGAGGCTAGTTGTTCTGAGTTGCAGCATATAGAGGCTAGTTGTTCTGAGTTGCAGCGTATACAGAAGGCTAGTTGTTCTGAGTTGCAGCATATAGAGGCTAGTTGTTCTGAGTTGCAGCATATAGAGGCTAGTTGTTCTGAGTTGCAGCATATAGAGGCTAGTTGTTCTGAGTTGCAGCATATAGAGGCTAGTTGTTCTGAGTTGCAGCATATAGAGGCTAGTTGTTCTGAGTTGCAGCATATAGAGGCTAGTTGTTCTGAGTTGCAGTTGTTGTTCTGAGTTGCAGCATATAGAGGCCAGTTGTTCTGAGTTGCAGCATATAGAGGCTAGTTGTTCTGAGTTGCAGCATATAGAGGCTAGTTGTTCTGAGTTGCAGCATATAGAGGCTAGTTGTTCTGAGTTGCAGCATATAGAGGCTAGTTGTTCTGAGTTGCAGCATATAGAGGCTAGTTGTTCTGAGTTGCAGCATATAGAGGCTAGTTGTTCTGAGTTGCAGCATATAGAGGCTAGTTGTTCTGAGTTGCAGCGTATACAGAAGGCTAGTTGTTCTGAGTTGCAGCATATAGAGGCCAGTTGTTCTTTGCTGAACAGAAGATTTATCAGACATGATCTGGATGGTTTCACCAGATGCATAGGAGCAGTCACACGATAAAATCTCTACCGCATTGCTGTTGCCAGGAAGCATCGGGCCTTGCATCAGATCAGACAGTCGGCGATCCAAATGGCACCCTATTCCCTACATAGTGCACTACCTTTATAGAACCCTATTCCCTACGTAGTGCACTACCTTTATAGAACCCTATTCCCTACGTAGTGCACTACCTTTATAGAACTCTATTCCCTACATAGTGCACTACCTTTATAGAACTCTATTCCCTACATAGTGCACTACCTTTATAGAACCCTATTCCCTACGTAGTGCACTACCTTTATAGAACTCTATTCCCTACATAGTGCACTACCTTTATAGAACTCTATTCCCTACATAGTGCACTACTTTATAGAACTCTATTCCCTACATAGTGCACTACTTTATAGAACCCTATTCCCTACATAGTGCACTACCTTTATAGAACCCTATTCCCTACGTAGTGCACTACCTTTATAGAACTCTATTCCCTACATAGTGCACTACTTTATAGAACCCTATTCCCTACATAGTGCACTACCTTTATAGAACTCTATTCCCTACATAGTGCACTACCTTTGACCAGGCACCATAAGGCTCAGGTCAAAAGTAGGGATTAGGGTGCTATTTGGTCCAGAACCAGAGTTTAGGCCTGTGGCTTAAAAATGCAATTAAAATCATACAAAACGTATAGTCCTACATCTCCAATTTGTCCAAACAGTGACGGGTTGAAGTAGAGCCAAGACGTTCTCCCTCACGTTCTTTTGCACAGCCATAAAACATTCCCTCTTTGTTCAATACTGTCTGTCTGTAACAATACCGTGGCAGAAAAAGTTACACAGACTAAAGTGAATGGGACACTCATGGAATTGAGTCCTGATCGTCTCCGTAATATAGCCAACGGAATGGATCCTTCTTTAGTAAATAAAAAATAAAAAGACTATTTCAACCCCTTTCTACATTTTTTTTTTTAAATGTTATTTTAATTTTAATAAGGACAACAAACTGCCAGTGAATCAGACAGGGTGACATGTCCTGCTGTGTGGAAGTTCTTGACATCACTGAGTGACGAGCGTCAGAGCCGGTGTAGTAAGATCTTAATCCTGTATTGGTGCTTTGCCTGTTTAATAGTTCGTCACTGCAGGATTTCTTAGAAGCGTCCGGATTAGTGTCCCGCTCCTTGAGAGCGTTAGCTCTAACCTTTAACTCAGTGCGGATGTTGCCTGTAATCCATGGCTTCTGGTTGGGATATGTACGAACGGTCACTGTGGGGTTACTGATGTGGTAAACTCCTCAATGCCATCAGATGAATCCCGTTACATATTCCAGCAAAACCTTAAGACTTCCTTAATACTCGTTGAATCTCTTAATCCAAACAGACGTTAGAGATTCTGATGTCCGGAAAGTTCTTTTCGGTTCTTTTCGGAAAAGATGGCGGAAACATTATGTACAAGAACAGATCAGCGCAAAATAGCAGAATTGGTCAGGAGCCTGTAAAACAGCTTCCTGTTTGAGTTTTTGCTTGTAAGCAGGAATCATGAGGATATGGCAGAATTGGTCTGTAAAACAGCTCTAACTTCCTGTTTGCGTTTTTGCTTGTAAGCAGGAATCATGAGGATATGGCAGAATTGGTCTGTAAAACAGCTCTAACTTCCTGTTTGCGTTTTTGCTTGTAAGCAGGAATCATGAGGATATGGCAGAATTGGTCTGTAAAACAGCTCTAAGTTCCTGTTTGCGTTTTTGCTTGTAAGCAGGAATCATGAGGGTATGGCAGAATTGGTCAGGAGCCTGTAAAACAGCTCTAACTTCCTGTTTGCGTTTTTGCTTGTAAGCAGGAATCATGAGGATATGGCAGAATTGGTCAGGAGCCTGTAAAACAGCTCTAACTTCCTGTTTGCGTTTTTGCTTGTAAGCAGGAATCATGAGGACATGGCAGAATTGGTCAGGAGCCTGTAAAACAGCTCTAACTTCCTGTTTGCGTTTTTGCTTGTAAGCAGGAATCATGAGGATATGGCAGAATTGGTCAGGAGCCTGTAAAACAGCTCTAACTTCCTGTTTGCGTTTTTGCTTGTAAGCAGGAATCATGAGGATATGGCAGAATTGGTCAGGAGTAAAACAGCCTTCACAACACTTGACTTTTTTCCACTTTTTCTGAATTTAAATTTCATTAAATTTAGATTTTTTATTTTTTTGGTCACTGGCCTACTACACACAATAACCCATAATGTTAAAGTGGAATTATATATTTGACAGAATATTTACAAATTCGTTAAAAATGAAAAGCTGAATTGTATCAAATCAATAAGTATTCAACCCACTTTGTTATGGCCTAATTAAGTTCAGGAGTAAAAACAAAAAGCTAAAACATGTCACATAAATTGCATGGACAATGTGTACAATAATAGTGGTCAACGTGATGGTTAAATGACTACCTCATACAATTATCTGTAGGGTCCCCTCAATCCAGCAGTGAATTTCAAACACAGACTCAACCACAAAGACCAAGGAGGGTTTTCCAATGCCTCGCAAAGAAGGGAACCGAGATGGGTAAAACATCAAAAAGCAGACATTGAATATCCCTTTGATCCTGGTGAAGTTATTAATTACACTTTGGATGGTGTATCAATACACCCAGTCACTACAACGATACAGGCGTCCTTCCTAACTCAGTTGCCAGAGAGGAAGGAAACCGCTCAGGAATTTAACCATGAGGCCAATGGTGACTTTAAAACAGTTACAGAGTCCCCTGTAACTATTCCCCAGGTCGTTGCTGTAAATAAGAATGTGTTCTCAGTCAACTTACCTGGTAAAAAATGGGTTAAAAAACTATATTTAAAAAATATAATAATAGGTGTGACAGAAAACTGAGGATGGATCAACATTGTATTTACTCCACAACACTAACCTCACTGGTTGAGTGAAAAGAAGGAAGCCTGGCCCGAATACAAATATTCCAAAACATGCATCCTGTTTGCAACGAGTCACTAAAGGAAAACTGCAAAAAATGTGTCAAAGCAATTCCCTTTTTGTCCTGAATACAATGTGTTATGTTGGGGGAATTTCAATACAACACATTACTGAGAAACACTCTCCATATTTTTCAAGCATAGTGGTGGCTGCATCATGTTATGAGTATGCTTGTAATCAATAAGGACTGAAGAGTTTTTCAGGATAAAAAAGAAACAGAATGGAGCTAAATATAGGCTAAATCCTAGAGGAAAACCTGGTTGAGTTTGCTTTCCACCAGACACTGAGATGAATTCACCTTTCAGTAGGACAATAACCTAAAACACAAGGCCAAATCTACACTGAAGTTGCTTACCAAGAAGACAGTGAATGTTCCTGAGTGGCCGAGTTACAGTTTTGTCTTAAATCTACGGCAAGGCGTGAAAATCGTTGTCTAGCAATGATCAACAACCAACTTGACAGAGCTTGAAGAATTTTGAAAAGAATAATGTGCAAATATTGCACAATCCAGGTGTGGAAAGCTCTTAGAGACTCACCCAGAATGACTCACAGCTCTTAGAGACTCACCCAGAAAGACTCACAGCTCTTAGAGACTCACCCAGAAAGACTCACAGCTCTTAGAGACTCACCCAGAAAGACTCACAGCTGTAATCACTCTTAGAGACTTACCCAGAAAGAATCACAGCTGTAATCACTCTTAGAGACTCACCCAGAAAGACTCACAGCTGTAATCTCTCTTAGAGACGCACCCAGAAAGACTCACAGCTGTAATCTCTTTTAGAGACTTACCCAGAAAGACTCACAGCTGTAATCACTCTTAGAGACTCACCCAGAAAGACTCACAGCTGTAAACACTCTTAGAGACTCACCCAGAAAGACTCACAGCTGTAATCTCTCTTAGAGACTCACCCAGAAAGACTCACAGGTGTAATCACTCTTAGAGACTTACCCAGAAAGACTCACAGCTCTTAGAGACTCACCCAGAAAGACTCACAGCTCTTAGAGACTCACCCAGAAAGACTCACAGCTGTAATCACTCTTAGAGACTTACCCAGAAAGACTCACAGCTGTAAACACTCTTAGAGACTCACCCAGAAAGACTCACAGCTGTAATCACTCTTAGAGACTTACCCAGAAAGACTCCCAGCTGTAAACACTCTTAGAGACATACCCAGAAAGACTCACGGCTGTAATCACTCTTAGAGACTTACCCAGAAAGACTCACAGCTGTAAACACTCTTAGAGACATACCCAGAAAGACTCACGGCTGTAATCACTCTTAGAGACTTACCCAGAAAGACTCACAGCTGTAAACACTCTTAGAGACATACCCAGAAAGACTCACAGCTGTAATCACTCTTAGAGACTTACCCAGAAAGACTCACAGCTGTAAACACTCTTAGAGACATACCCAGAAAGACTCACAGCTGTAATCACTCTTAGAGACTTACCCAGAAAGACTCACAGCTGTAAACACTCTTAGAGACATACCCAGAAAGACTCACAGCTGTAATCACTCTTAGAGACTCACCCAGAAAGACTCACAGCTGTAATCACTCTTAGAGACTTACCCAGAAAGACTCACAGCTGTAAACACTCTTAGAGACATACCCAGAAAGACTCACAGCTGTAAACACTCTTAGAGACTCACCCAGAAAGACTCACAGCTGTAATCACTCTTAGAGACTCACCCAGAAAGACTCACAGCTGTAATCACTCTTAGAGACTTACCCAGAAAGACTCACAGCTGTAATCACTCTTAGAGACTCACCCAGAAAGACTCACAGCTGTAAACACTCTTAGAGACTCACCCAGAAAGACTCACAGCTGTAATCACTCTTAGAGACTCACCCAGAAAGACTCACAGCTGTAATCACTCTTAGAGACTTACCCAGAAAGACTCACAGCTCTTAGAGACTCACCCAGAAAGACTCACAGCTCTTAGAGACTCACCCAGAAAGACTCACAGCTGTAATCACTCTTAGAGACTTACCCAGAAAGACTCCCAGCTGTAAACACTCTTAGAGACTCACCCAGAAAGACTCACGGCTGTAATCACTCTTAGAGACTTACCCAGAAAGACTCCCAGCTGTAAACACTCTTAGAGACATACCCAGAAAGACTCACGGCTGTAATCACTCTTAGAGACTCACAGCTGTAAACACTCTTAGAGACTTACCCAGAAAGACTCACAGCTGTAAACACTCTTAGAGACATACCCAGAAAGACTCACAGCTGTAATCACTCTTAGAGACTTACCCAGAAAGACTCACAGCTGTAAACACTCTTAGAGACATACCCAGAAAGACTCACAGCTGTAATCACTCTTAGAGACTTACCCAGAAAGACTCACAGCTGTAAACACTCTTAGAGACATACCCAGAAAGACTCACAGCTGTAATCACTCTTAGAGACATACCCAGAAAGACTCACAGCTGTAAACACTCTTAGAGACATACCCAGAAAGACTCACAGCTGTAAACACTCTTAGAGACTTACCCAGAAAGACTCACGCTGTAAACACTCTTAGAGACATACCCAGAAAGACTCACAGCTGTAAACACTCTTAGAGACTTACCCAGAAAGACTCACGGCTGTAAACACTCTTAGAGACATACCCAGAAAGACTCACGGCTGTAATCACTCTTAGAGACTCACCCAGAAAGACTCACATGTGAGAATGCTGTTGATTGGCTACAGCTGTAAACACTACCAAAGGTGCTTATATGGATGAGAAAACTAAAGATATTTAATCTGTTTTGATAGATTTTTTAGAGACTGAAAGACTCACAGTGTGTGTGTGTGAAAGACTGTGTGTAAACACTCTGAGTGTGAAAGACTGCTGTAAACACTCTGAGACTTGTGTGAAAGACTCACAGCTGTGTGTGTAGTGTGAAAGACTCACAGCTGTAAACACTCTTAGAGACTGTGTGTGTGTGTGACTGTGAAAGACTGCTGTAAACACTCTTAGTGTGTGAAAGACTCACAGTGTGTCTGTGATTGTGTGTAGGTCTGTGAGTGTGAAAGTGTGTGTGTGTAGCTCTGTGTGTGAGTGAGTGTGTGTGTAGGCCTGTGTGTGTTAGTCAGGGCAAGAGAGAGATGTTAACCCACTCAGGGATATAGGTTATGGCTCTACACTGAGTTAAAATTACATATTGACACTTGTAAAGTCTTAGGGGTGCTCACGTTGATATCTTCTGTAAGGGCTCACGTTGATATCTTCTGTAAGGGCTCACGTTGATATCTTCTGTAAGGGCTCACGGTGATATCTTCTGTAAAGGCTCACGTTGATATCTTCTGTAAGGGCTCACGGTGATATCTTCTGTAAGGGCTCACGTTGATATCTTCTGTAAGGGCTCACGTTGATATCTTCTGTAAGGGCTCACGGTGATATCTTCTGTAAAGGCTCACGTTGATATCTTCTGTAAGGGCTCACGGTGATATCTTCTGTAAGGGCTCACGTTGATATCTTCTGTAAGGGCTCACGGTGATATCTTCTGTAAAGGCTCACGTTGATATCTTCTGTAAGGGCTCACGGTGATATCTTCTGTAAGGGCTCACGTTGATATCTTCTGTAAGGGCTCACGGTGATATCTTCTGTAAGGGCTCACGGTGATATCTTCTGTAAGGGCTCACGTTGATATCTTCTGTAAGGGCTCACCGTTGATATTTTCTGTAAAGGCTCACGTTGATATCTTCTGTAAGGGCTCACCGTTGATATTTTCTGTAAAGGCTCACCGTTGATATTTTCTGTAAAGGCTCACCATTGATATCTTCTGTAAGGGCTCACGTTGATATTTTAAATTCTACAATTCAAACCCTCACATATGCAGGGACAGACAGAGTTGGAGAAGAGCAGTGAGCACTGGACTCTCAGGGGACAGAAACACATTATCACTAGGCCTAAGTGGGTCTATTTGTCTGGGAAGTGGATTGGAGGAGGGGGGGGGGTCACTGATCAATAGGCTCAGTGGTAAATGTCAACCAGGGAAGAATATATTTTTCTTCAGGGGATCTAAAGATGCAGAAATGGGTGATGCGTCCAAAACACTGTTAACAATCAATGGCAAGAGGCGGGGAAGCTAAGAATCCTAGGATTACTCTACACTGACGACCTGAACTACAAAACTAAACACATTAAGAAATGCTGGGAAGCTGTAATGGAAGGAGGAGAGGGATTGTAGGGGGGAGGGGACTTCCCCACTGAGGCCCATTCTGAAAACAGGGTCGGTTTTGTGGAACATTTAAAGTTGTAAACACAGTGGAACATTTCAATCGTATGAAGGAGACATGAGAGCCAAGGAGAGATGGAGAGATGGAGAGATGAGAGCCAAGGAGAGATGGAGAGATGAGAGCCAAGGAGAAAAGGAGAGATGAGAGCCAAGGAGAGATGGAGAGATGGAGAGATGAGAGCCAAGGAGAGATGGAGAGATGGAGAGATGAGAGCCAAGGAGAAAAGGAGAGATGGAGAGATGAGAGCCAAGGAGAAAAGGAGAGATGAGAGCCAAGGAGAAAAGGAGAGATGAGAGCCAATGAGAAAAGGAGAGATGAGAGCCAAGGAGAAAAGGAGAGATGAGAGCCAAGGAGAAAAGGAGAGATGGAGAGATGAGAGCCAAGGAGAGATGGAGAGATGAGAGCCAAGGAGAAAAGGAGAGATGAGAGCCAAGGAGAAAGGGAGAGATGAGAGCCAAGGAGAAAGGGAGAGATGAGAGCCAAGGATAGATGTTTTTAGACCCACTCATTTGTGGCTCTACACTGAGTTAAAATTACATATTGATGTAGAGATGGAGAGATGAGAGCCAAGAAGAAAAGGAGAGATGAGAGCCAAGGAGAAAATGAGAGATGAGAGCCAAGGAGAAAGGGAGAGATGAGAGCCAAGGAGAGATGGAGAGAAGAGAGCCAAGGTGAGATGGAGAGATGAGAGCCAAGGAGAGATGGAGAGATGAGAGCCAAGGAGAAAAGGAGAGATGAGAGCCAAGGAGAGATGGAGAGAAGAGAGCCAAGGAGAGATGGAGAGCATCTCTGTTTTGTCTGAATTTAAAATTAGAAAGTTTGCAGCCATCCACTTCCTTATGTCTGAAACACATGCTTCTAGCAAGAGCAATTTTCACCACGTTTCATTGAAATGTACAGCTGTGTGTCATCCGCATAGTAGTGAAAGGTAACATTATGTTTTCGAATGACATCACCAAGAGGTAAAATATATAGTGAAAACAATAGTGGTCCCAAAACGGAACCTTGAGGAACACCGAAATTTACAGTTGATTTGTCAGAGGACAAACCATTCACAGAGACAAACTGATATCTTTCCGACAGATAAGATCTAAACCAGGCCAGAACTTGTCCGTGTAGACCAATTTGGGTTTCCAATCTGGTTTGGGTTTCCAAAAGGAGAGATGGAGAGATGAGAGCCAAGTGTAAAAGGAGAGATGGAGAGATGAGAGCCAAGGAGAGAAGGAGAGATGGAGAGATGAGAGCCAAGGAGAGAAAGGAGAGAAGGAGAGATGAGAGCCAAGGAGAGATGTAGAGGTGAGAGCCAAGGAGAGAAGGAGAGATGAGAGCCAAGGAGAGATGTAGAGGTGAGAGCCAAGGAGAGAAGGAGAGATGAGAGCCAAGGAGAGATGTAGAGGTGAGAGCCAAGGAGAGATGTAGAGATGAGAGCCAAGGAGAGATGAGAGCCAAGGAGAGATGGAGAGATGGAGAGATGAGAGCCAAGGAGAGATGGAGAGATGAGAGCCAAGGAGAGAAGGAGAGATGAGAGCCAAGGAGAGATGTAGAGATGAGAGCCAAGGAGAGATGTGAGAGCCAAGGTGAGATGAGAGATGAGAGCCAAGAGAGATGGAGAGATGAGAGCCAAGGAGATGGAGAGATGAGAGCCAAGGAGATGAGAGATGAGAGATGGAGAGAGATGGAGAGATGAGAGCCAAGGAGAGATGGAGAGATGAGAGCCAAGGAGAGATGGAGAGATGAGAGCCAAGGAGAGATGGAGAGATGAGAGCCAATGGAGAGCCAAAGAGCCAAGGAGAGATGGAGAGATGGACAGATGAGAGCCAAGGAGAAAATGAGAGATGGAGAGATGAGAGCCAAGGAGAGATGTAGAGATGAGAGCCAAGGAGAGATGGAGAGATGAGAGCCAATGAGAAAAGGAGAGATGAGAGCCAAGGAGAGATGGAGAGATGAGAGCCAAGGAGAGATGGAGAGATGAGAGCCAATGAGAAAAGGAGAGATGTAGAGATGGAGATGAGAGCCAAGGAGAGATGGAGAGATGAGAGCCAATGAGAAAAGGAGAGATGTAGAGATGGAGAGATGAGAGCCAAGGAGAGATGGAGAGATGAGAGCCATGGAGAGATGGAGAGATGGAGAGCCATGAGAGCCATGGAGAGATGAGAGCCATGGAGAGATGAGAGCCATGGAGAGATGGAGAGATGAGAGCCAAGGAGAGATGGAGAGATGAGAGCCAAGGAGAGATGGAGAGATGAGAGCCAAGGAGAGATGGAGAGATGAGAGCCAAGGAGAGATGGAGAGATGAGAGCCAATGAGAAAAGGAGAGATGGAGAGATGAGAGCCAATGAGAAAAGGAGAGATGGAGAGATGAGAGCCAAGGAGAAAAGGAGAGATGGAGAGATGAGAGCCAAGGAGAAAAGGAGAGATGGAGAGATGAGAGCCAAGGAGAAAAGGAGAGATGAGAGCCAAGGAGAGATGGAGAGATGAGAGCCAAGGAGAGATGGAGAGATGAGAGCCAAGGAGAAAAGGAGAGATGGAGAGATGAGAGCCAAGGAGAAAAGGAGAGATGAGAGCCAAGGAGAGATGGAGAGATGAGAGCCAAGGAGAGATGGAGAGATGAGAGCCAATGAGAAAAGGAGAGATGGAGAGATGAGAGCCAAGGAGAAAAGGAGAGATGAGAGCCAAGGAGAGATGGAGAGATGAGAGCCAAGGAGAGATGGAGAGATGAGAGCCAAGGAGAGATGGAGAGATGAGAGCCAATGAGAAAATGAGAGATGGAGAGATGAGAGCCAATGAGAAAAGGAGAGATGGAGAGATGAGAGCCAAGGAGAGATGGAGAGATGAGAGCCAAGGAGAGATGGAGAGATGAGAGCCAATGAGAAAAGGAGAGATGTAGAGATGGAGAGATGAGAGCCAAGGAGAGATGGAGAGATGAGAGCCAATGAGAAAAGGAGAGATGTAGAGATGGAGAGATGAGAGCCAAGGAGAGATGGAGAGATGAGAGCCATGGAGAGATGGAGAGATGGAGAGATGAGAGCCATGGAGAGATGAGAGCCATGGAGAGATGAGAGCCATGGAGAGATGGAGAGATGAGAGCCAAGGAGAGATGGAGAGATGGAGAGATGAGAGCCAAGGAGAGATGGAGAGATGGAGAGATGAGAGCCAAGGAGAGATGGAGAGATGAGAGCCATGGAGAGATGGAGAGATGGATAGATGGAGAGATGGAGAGATGAGAGCCAAGGAGAGATGGAGAGATGGAGAGATGGAGAGGATGAGAGATGAGAGCCAAGGAGAGATGGAGAGATGGAGTGATGGAGAGATGGAGAGATGAGAGATGAGAGCCAAGGGGGAAAGTGGGAGAAAAAAAAAGAAAACAGAGATGAAGGAATCTCAGGAGTTAATACGAGTCTTCAGAGAGGTAAGAATCACATTTACTCCTTCAATCTGGTTTCCTTTAAGGCTGCAGCTAGTATTGGGAAATAGACGGTGTGTGTGTGTGTGTGTGTGTGTGTGTGTGTGTGTGTGTGTGTGTGTGTGTGTGTGTGTGTGTGTGTGTGTGTGTGTGTGTGTGTGTGTGTGTGTGTGTGTGTGTGTGTGTGTGTGTGTGTGTGTGTGTGTGTGTGTGTGTGTGTGTGTGTGTGTGTATTGGGTAATACAGTTTAAATAGTTGGCTGTGGTCCCACAGGGTCCAGCCGGAGGCAGCTCTCTAGCTCTGGAGGAGGAAATGCTTTCTAAGCTGTTGTGTGTGTGTGTGTGTGTGTGTGTGTGTGTGTGTGTGTGTGTGTGTGTGTGTGTGTGTGTGTGTGTGTGTGTGTGTGTGTGTGTGTGTGTGTGTGTGTGTGTGTGTGTGTGTGTGTGTGTGTGTGTGTGTGTGTGTGTGGTTGGGATCAGATCAAATCAGATTAGTCAGGGGGGTTGGTAGTTCAGAAGGTATTAGACTTTGGGGATTTTTTTGGGGGGGGATCATCTACTTAGGACAGTCTTGTTCATTGACTTGGAAGTTGGAACAACAGAAAATATGTTGGATTGCATGATGCTTAAGACTGTCCACGGACAGAACTAGAAAAGGGGGACACAATTGCATCAGTAGGTGATAGTAGAGCGAGAATAGGAGTATCTTCAAATCCCAAGAGAGCATTTCAACAAATTCCTCTAGTTATTGTAGAGCGTTATGTTATCTTAATGTCCCAACAGTAACTTTGGGATAATGTCTAATAAAACAACATCTGTATTCTCATCACCTCGGGAAAATGTCTCTGTTGTGAATAAGCTGGGCTTATCTCTTATAAAAGCAGAAATGTCACTCACACATCTCTACTGCCAGAGAATCTCTTAGTTTTCAATAATGAAGGACTGAATATTCCCTCCACAGCATTGGAAGGAGCGGAGCTCGTAGTAATGAATATGTCTATGTCATTAGCAAGGGGACAAGCCAACCAAAACATATGACTTGATAGATGGTCATCAGAATGGACCAAAAGAATCAGCATGTGTCCCAAATGGCACACTATTCCCTATGTAGTGCACTACTTTAGACCAGAGTCCTATTCCCTATATAGAGCACTACTTTAGACCAGAGCCCTATTCCCTATATAGAGCACTACTTTAGACCAGAGCCCTATTCCCTATATAGTGCACTACTATAGACCAGAGCCCTATTCCCTATATAGTGCACTACTATAGACCAGAGCCCTATTCCCTATATATAGTACACTACTTTAGACCAGAGCCCTATTCCCTATATAGTACACTACTTTAGACCAGAGCCCTATTCCCTATATAGTGCACTACTATAGACCAGAGCCCTATTCCCTATATAGAGCACTACTTTAGACCAGAGCCCTATTCCCTATATAGTGCACTACTATAGACCAGAGCCCTATTCCCTATATAGAGCACTACTTTAGACCAGAGCCCTATTCCCTATATAGTGCACTACTATGGACCAGAGCCCTATTCCCTATATAGTGCACTACTATAGACCAGAGCCCTATTCCCTATATAGTGCACTACTATAGACCAGAGCCCTATTCCCTATATAGTGCACTACTTTAGACTAGAGTCCCAAATGGCACCTAGTGCACTACTATAGACCAGAGCCCTATTCCCTATATAGTGCACTACTTTAGACCAGAGCCCTATTCCCTATATAGTGCACTACTTTAGACCAGAGCCCTATTCCCTATATAGTGCACTACTTTAGACCAGAGCCCTATTCCCTATATAGTGCACTACTTTAGACCAGAGCCCTACTCCCTATATAGTGCACTACTTTAGACCAGGGAACCTATTCCCTATATAGTGCACTACTTTAGACCAGAGCCCTATTCTCTATATAGTGCACTACTTTAGACCAGAGCCCTATTCCCTATATAGTGCACTACTATAGACCAGAGCCCTATTCCCTATATAGTGCACTGTTTTAGACCAGAGCCCTATTCCCTATATAGAGCACTACTTTAGACCAGAGCCCTATTCCCTATATAGAGCACTACTATAGACCAGAGCCCTATTCCCTATATAGTGCACTACTTTAGACCAGAGCCCTATTCCCTATATAGTGCACTACTTTTGACCAGAGCCCTATTCCCTATATAGTGCACTACTTTTGACCAGAGCCCTATTCCCTATATAGTGCACTACTTTAGACCAGAGCCCTATTCCCTATATAGTGCACTACTTTAGACCAGAGCCCTATTCTCTTTATAGTGCACTACTATAGACCAGAGCCCTATTCCCTATATAGTGCACTACTATAGACCAGAGCCCTATTCCCTATATAGTGGTACTACTATAGACCAGAGCCCTATTCCCTATATAGTGCACTACTTTAGACTAGAGTCCCAAATGGCACCTAGTGCACTACTATAGACCAGAGCCCTATTCCCTATATAGTGCACTACTTTAGACCAGAGCCCTATTCCCTATATAGTGCACTACTTTAGACCAGAGCCCTACTCCCTATATAGTGCACTACTTTAGACCAGGGAACCTATTCCCTATATAGTGCACTACTTTAGACCAGAGCCCTATTCCCTATATAGTGCACTACTTTAGACCAGAGCCCTATTCCCTATATAGTGCACTACTATAGACCAGAGCCCTATTCCCTATATAGTGCACTGTTTTAGACCAGAGCCCTATTCCCTATATAGAGCACTACTTTAGACCAGAGCCCTATTCCCTATATAGAGCACTACTATAGACCAGAGCCCTATTCCCTATATAGTGCACTACTTTAGACCAGAGCCCTATTCCCTATGTCGTGCACTACTTTAGACCAGGGCCCTATTCCCTATATAGTGCACTACTTTAGACCAGAGCCCTATTCCCTATATAGTGCACTACTTTAGACCAGAGCCCTATTCCCTATGTAGTGCACTACTTTAGACCAGAGCCCTATTCCCTATATAGTGCACTACTTTAGACCAGAGCCCTATTCCCTATGTCGTGCACTACTTTAGACCAGGGCCCTATTCCCTATATAGTGCACTACTATAGACCAGAGCCCTATTCCCTATATAGTGCACTACTTTAGACCAGAGCCCTATTCCCTATGTAGTCCACTACTTTAGACCAGGGACCCTATTCCCTATATAGTGCACTACTTTTGACTTATTTCAAATTTGGACACATCTTTCGAGAGGTCAGGGGTTAGATAGTAAATGACAACGACCACAAGAGAAAGCACAGACTGATTTGGGACCAGGCTAGAGATTCACAGCAACAGAGAATGAACAGAGAGGAAGTATAGACGAGGAGGGTAGTAAAGAGGTGAAGAAGAAGAAGAACAGAGGGAGTAAAGAGGAGAAGAAGAAGAGCAGAGGGAGAAAAGAGGAGAAGAAGAGAAGAAGAACAGAGGGAGTAAAGAGGAGAAGAAGAACAGAGGGAGTAAAGAGGAGAAGAAGAAGAGCAGAGGGAGTAAAGAGGAGAAGAAGAACAGAGGGAGTAAAGAGGAGAAGAAGAACAGAGGGAGTAAAGAGGAGAAGAAGAGAAGAAGAACAGAGGGAGTAAAGAGGAGAAGAAGAACAGAGGGAGTAAAGAGGAGAAGAAGAGCAGAGGGAGAAAAGAGGAGAAGAAGAACAGAGGGAGTAAAGAGAAGAAGAACAGAGGGAGTAAAGAGGAGAAGAAGAACAGAGGGAGTAAAGAGGAGAAGAAGAACAGAGGGAGTAAAGAGGAGAAGAAGAGAAGAAGAACAGAGGGAGTAAAGAGGAGAAGAAGAACAGAGGGAGTAAAGAGGAGAAGAAGAACAGAGGGAGTAAAGAGGAGAAGAAGAACAGAGGGAGTAAAGAGGAGAAGAAGAACAGAGGGAGAAAAGAGGAGAAGAAGAACAGAGGGAGTAAAGAGGAGAAGAAGAACAGAGGGAGTAAAGAGGAGAAGAAGAACAGAGGGAGTAAAGAGGAGAAGAAGAACAGAGGGAGTAAAGAGGAGAAGAAGAACAGAGGGAGTAAAGAGGAGAAGAAGAACAGAGGGAGAAAAGAGGAGAAGAAGAACAGAGGGAGAAAAGAGGAGAAGAAGAACAGAGGGAGTAAAGAGGAGAAGAAGAACAGAGGGAGTAAAGAGGAGAAGAAGAACAGAGGGAGTAAAGAGGAGAAGAAGAACAGAGGGAGTAAAGAGGAGAAGAAGAACAGAGGGAGTAAAGAGGAGAAGAAGAAAGAAGAACAGAGGGAGAAAAGAGGAGAAGAAGAACAGAGGAGGAGAAGAAGAGAAGAGAACAGAGGGAGTAAAGAAGAAGAAGAGCAGAGGGAGTAAAGAGGAGAAGAAGAACAGAGGGAGAAAGAGGAGAAGAAGAGAAGAAGAACAGAGGGAGTAAAGAGGAGAAGAAGAGAAGAAGAACAGAGGGGGAAAAGAGGAGAAGAAGAACAGAGGGAGTAAAGAGGAGAAAAAGAACAGAGGGAGTAAAGAGGAGAAGAAGAACAGAGGGAGTAAAGAGGAGAAGAAGAGAAGAAGAACAGAGGGAGTAAAGAGGAGAAGAAGAGAAGAAGAACAGAGGGAGTAAAGAGGAGAAGAAGAACAGAGGGGGAAAAGAGGAGAAGAAGAACAGAGGGAGTAAAGAGGAGAAGAAGAGAAGAAGAACAGAGGGCGTAAAGAGGAGGAGAAGAAGAAGAAGAACAGAGGGAGAAAAGAGGAGAAGAATAATATAATAATAATAATAATATATGCCATTTAGCAGACGCTTTTAAGAAGAACAGAGGGAGTAAAGAGGAGAAGAAGAGAAGAAGAACAGAGGGAGTAAAGAGGAGAAGAAGAACAGAGGGAGAAAATAATAATATAATAATAATATATGCCATTTAGCAGACGCTTTTATCCAAAGCGACTTACAGTCATGTGTGCATACATTCTACGTATGGGTGGACCCTGGCGTTACAAGCGCCATGCTCTACCAACTGAGCTACAGAAGGACCACGAAAAGAGGAGAAGAAGAACAGAGGGAGTAAAGAGGAGAAGAAGAACAGAGGGGGAAAAGAGGAGAAGAAGAGTGTTTCACCTGGTTGTCCTCATCCTTGTCTAGTCCCAGGACACTACCCATGAGCCTCAGCACCTCAGAGCGTTTGGCTTTCGGGGTGTGGAAGTACCCCATGAACAGGTTCCTCATCAGAGCCCTGAGCAGACAGTATAAAAAGTAAGTAAGCATTGTCCGAGCCAGAAAGGCCCATAGGGGCAGCTTGAGGTTCAACTTCAACCCCATGGACAGGACGTCTAGTCAGACAATATAACATGGACTCTTTTAATACGACCTAGTCTCTAGTACATATAGCTCTATTAATACGACCTAGTCTCTAGTACATATAGCTCTATTAATACGACCTAGCCTCTAGTACATATAGCTCTATTAATATGACCTAGCCTCTAGTACATATAGCTCTATTAATACGACCTAGTCTCTAGTACATATAGCTCTATTAATACGACCTAGTCTCTAGTACATATAGCTCTATTAATACGACCTAGTCTCTAGTACATATAGCTCTATTAATACGACCTAGCCTCTAGTACATATAGCTCTATTAATACGACCTAGCCTCTAGTACATATAGCTCTATTAATACGACCTAGCCTCTAGTACATATAGCTCTATTAATACGACCTAGCCTCTAGTACATATAGCTCTATTAATACGACCTAGTCTCTAGTACATATAGCTCTATTAATACGACCTAGTCTCTAGTACATATAGCTCTATTAATATGACCTAGCTTCTAGTACATATAGCTCTATTAATATGACCTAGCCTCTAGTACATATAGCTCTATTAATACGACCTAGTCTCTAGTACATATAGCTCTATTAATACATTTACATCATTACATTTAAGTCATTTAAGGTTGAACACCAGACGGGCTGCGGCGTCTTTGTAGGGGTTTAATGGCACAGGCAGGGAGCCCAGCCAACAGCAAGTTGCAGTAATCATTTATTTAATTCCAGCAGACGCTCTTAATCCAGAGCGACTTACAAATTGGTGCATTCACCTTATGACATCCAGTGGAACAGTCACTTTACAATAGTGCATCTAAATCTTAAAGGGGGGGTGAGAAGGATTACTTAATCCTATCCTAGGTATTCCTTAAAGAGGTGGCGTTTCAGGTGTCTCCGGAAGGTGGTGATTGACTCCGCTGTCCTGGCGTCGTGAGGGAGTTTGTTCCACCATTTGGGGGCCAGAGCAGCGAACAGTTTTGACTGGGCTGAGAGGGAACTGTACTTCCTCAGTGGTAGGGAGGCGAGCAGGCCAGAGGTGGATCAACTTACGAACTGTCAGTGCCCTTGTTTGGGTGTATGGCCTGATCAGAGCCTGGAGGTACTGGGTGAGAACAGAGGAGGCTGTTCCCCCCGGTAGCACAGCTCCGGGAGCTGTTCTGCCCAGACGCAAGCACCATGGTCTCTGACCGTAGCTGGATGAAACCCGGAAGAGAGACTTCACCAATCTGGAAGCCAGTGGATGAATTCTGAATACATTCTCAATAATGATTTGCGGAAGGAAGTTTAGCGGGGAATGAAATGTGCCGCCTTAGAGAACCTATCGACAACCGTGAATCACAGTCTTCCCCGCAGACAAAGGCAGACCGGTAATGGTCTAAGGCAATGTGAGACCATGGTCGAGAAGGAATGGGGAAGACGACCCAGGAGGAGAGTTACGACTTAGTCTGCGCGCAGTCCGAACAAGCAGCCACGAAACGGCGCGTGTCACGCTCCTGAGTCGGCCACCAAAAGCGCTGGCGAATAGACGCAAGAGTGCCTCGAACACCGGGATGACCAGCTAACTTGGCAGAGTGAGCCCACTGAAGAACAGCCAGACGTGCAGGAACGAAAAGGAGGGTTACCAAGCGGAAGAATCCCCTAAAGACGCAGTGTGCGTGAGTTGGATGAGTTGTGGGGTTTAATGGCACAGGCAGGGAGCCCTAGCCAACAGCAAGTGCGTGCAACCTGTAATTCCCAGACTGTTAACCCGACAACACGCCCATAAGGAAGAATCCCTCGGGATCAGTAGAAGCCACAGAAGAACTAAACAGACGGGATAAGGCATCAGGCTTGGTGTTCTTGCTACCCGGACGGTAAGAAATCACAAACTCGAAACGAGCGAAAAACAACGCCCAACGAGTTGACGGGCATTAAGTCGTTTGGCAGAACGGATGTACTCAAGGTTCTTATGGTCTGTCCAAACGACAAAAGGAACGGTCGCCCCCTCCAACCACTGTCGCCATTCGCCTAGGGCTAAGCGGATGGCGAGCAGTTCACGGTTACCCACATCATAGTTGCGCTCAGATGGCGATAGGCGATGAGAAAAATAAGCGCAAGGATGAACCTTATCGTCAGACTGGAAGCGCTGGGATAGAATGGCTCCCACGCCTACCTCTGGAGTAACGAGGATAGGAGCGGACGTAAACGTTCTTTTAGAAGATCAAAAGCTCCCTGGGCGGAACCGGACCACTTAAAACACGTCTTGACAGAAGTAAGAGCTGTGAGAGGGGCAGCAACTTGACCAAAATTACGAATGAAACGCCGATAGAAATTAGCGAAACCTAAAAAGCGCTGCAACTCGACACGTGACCTTGGAACGGGCCAATCACTAACAGCTTGGACCTTAGCGGAATCCATCTGAATGCCTTCAGCGGAAATAACGGAACCGAGAAAAGTAACGGAGGAGACATGAAAAGAGCACTTCTCAGCCTTTACGTAGAGACAATTCTCTAAAAGGCGCTGTAGAACACGTCGAACGTGCTGAACATGAATCTCGAGTGACGGAGAAAAAATCAGGATATCGTCAAGATAGACAAAAACAAAAATGTTCAGCATGTCTCTCAGAACATCATTAACTAATGCCTGAAAAACAGCTGGCGCATTGGCGAGACCGAACCTCAAAATGCCCTAACGGAGTGTTAAACGCCGTTTTCCACTCGTCCCCCTCTCTGATGCGCACGAGATGGTAAGCGTTACGAAGGTCCAACTTAGTAAAGCACCTGGCTCCCTGCAGAATCTCAAAGGCTGATGACATAAGGGGAAGCGGATAACGATTCTTAACCGTTATGTCATTCAGCCTCGATAATCCACGCAGGGGCGCAGAGTACCGTTTCTTCTTAACAAAAAGAACCCCGCCCCGGCCGGAGAAGAAGAAGGCACTATGGTACCGGCGTCAAGAGACACAGACAAATAATCCTCGAGAGCCTTACGTTCGGGAGCCGACAGAGAGTATAGTCTACCTCGAGGAGGAGTGGTCCCCGGAAGGAGATCAATACTACAATCATACGACCGGTGAGGAGGAAGGGAGTTGGCTCGGGACCGACTGAAGACCGTGCGCAGATCATGATATTCCTCCGGCACTCCTGTCAAATCGCCAGGTTCCTCCTGAGAAGTAGGGACAGAAGAAACGGGAGGGATGGCAGACATTAAACACTTCACATGACAAGAAACGTTCCAGGATAGGATAGAATTACGACCATGACCTAGCTTCTAGTACAATATACGATTAATAGAAGGATTATGACATACTAGCCAGGGATGACCCAAAACAACAGGTGTAAATGACCCAAAACAACAGGTGTAAACGGTGAACGGAAAATCAAAAAAGAAATAGTCTCACTGTGGTTACCAGATACTGTGAGGGTTAAAGGTAGTGTCTCAAATCTGATACTGGGAAGATGACTACCATCTAAGGCGAACATGGGCGTAGGCTTCTCTAACTCTCTGAAAGGAATGTCATGTTTCCGAACCCATGCTTCGTCCATGAAACAACCCTCAGCCCCAGAGTCTATCAAGGCACTACATGTAGCACCCGAACCGGTCCAGCGTAGGTGGACCGACAAAGTAGTACAGGACTTTGATGGAGAGACTTGAGTAGTTGCGCTCACCTGTAGCCCTCCGCTTACAGATGAGCTCTGGCTTTTACTGGACATGAATTAACAAAATGTCCAGCAACTCCACAATAGAGGCACAGGCGGTTGGTGATCCTCCGTTCCCTCTCCTTATTCGAGATGCGAATCCCTCCCAGCTGCATGGGCTCAGTCTCAAAGCCAGAGGAGGGAGATGGTTGCGATGCGGAGCAGGGAAACACCGTTGATGCGAGCTCTCTTCCACGAGCCCGGTGACGAAGATCTACCCGTCGTTCTATGCGGATGGCGAGAGCAATCAAGGAGTCCACATCTGAAGGAACCTCCCGGGAGAGAATCTCATCCTTAACCACTGCGTGGAGTCCCTCCAGAAAACGAGCGAGCAGCGCCGGCTCGTTCCACTCACTAGAGGCAGCAAGAGTGCGAAACTCAATAGAATAATCCGTTATGGACCGTTCACCTTGGCATAAGGAAGCCAGGGCCCTAGAAGCCTCCCCACCAAAAACTGAACGGTCAAAAACCCGAATCATCTCCTCTTTAAAGTTCTGGAATTTGTTAGAGCAATCAGCCCTTGCCTCCCAGATAGCTGTGCCCCATTCTCGAGCCCGGCCAGTAAGGAGTGAAATGACCTCTCTCTCTAGAGTATGTGTTGGGTTGGAGAGAGAACACAATCTCACACTGCGTGAGAAAGGAGCGGCACTCAGTGGGCTGCCCGGAGTAGCAAGGTGGGTTATTAACCCTAGGTTCTGGAGGCTCGGCAGGCCAGGAAGTAACAGGTGGCACGAGACGTAGACTCTGGAACTGTCCAGAGGTCGGAAACCTGAGCGGCCAGGTTCTCCACGGCATGGCGAGCAGCAGACAATTCCTGCTCGTGTCTGCCGAGCATGGCTCCTTGGATCTCGACGGCAGTGTAACGAGCGTCTGAAGTCGCTGGGTCCATTCCTTGGTCGGTTCCTTCTGTCATGCAGGTGAAAGAGGACCCAAAAGCGACTTAACAGAAACAGAGTTTATTTAATTCCAAACAGGGAATAACAAAAATCCTCTAGTCTGTAGAGGGGAATAACTGGAGAAGCTGCAGGTAGTTGATAGAGAACCTGCTCACACGCAGCAGAAGCGAGCAGAAGGCCGTAGTTGATAGAGACACCTGCTCACAGGATCTGAGGGCAAAAACACGACAGGACAGGGCGATACACAATCACAGCAAAAACACGACAGGACAGGGCGAAACGCAATCACAGCATGGTGAATACTAAACAAGGAACCGACGGGACAGGAACGGAACACAAAGGAATAAATAGGGACTCTAATCAGGGGAAAGGATCGGGAACAGGTGTGGGAAGACTAAATGATGATTAGGGGAATAGGAACAGCTGGGAGCAGGAACGGAACGATAGAGAGAAGAGAGAGCGAGAGAGTGAGAGAGGGAGGGGGAGAGAGAGGGATAGAAGGAGGGAAAGAACCAAATAAGACCAGCAGAGGGAAACGAATAGCATGGGGAGCACAGGGACAAGACATGATAATAAATGACAAACATGACAAGATGACAAGTGCCTGGATTAGGACCTGCGCCGCTTCCTGTGTGAGGCAGGGTCGTACTCTGCGGATGTTGTAGAGCATGAACCTACAGGAACGGGCCACCGCCTTGATGTTAGTTGAGAACGACAGGGTGTTGTCCAGGATCACGCCAAGGTTCTTAGCGCTCTGGGAGGAGGACACAATGGAGTTGTCAACCGTGATGGCGAGATCATGGAACGGGCAGTCCTTCCCCGGGAGGAAGAGCAGCTCCGTCTTGCCGAGGTTCAGCTTGAGGTGGTGATCCGTCATCCACACTGATATGTCTGCCAGACATGCAGAGATGCGATTCGCCACCTGGTCATCAGAAGGGGGAAAGGAGAAGATTAATTGTGTGTCGTCTGCATAGCAATGATAGGAGAGACCATGTGAGGTTATGACAGAGCCAAGTGACTTGGTGTATAGCGAGAATAGGAGAGGGCCTAGAACAGAGCCCTGGGGGACACCAGTGGTGAGAGCGCGTGGTGAGGAGACAGATTCTCGCCACGCCACCTGGTAGGAGCGACCTGTCAGGTAGGACGCAATCCAAGCGTGGGCCGCGCCGGAGATGCCCAACTCTGAGAGGGTGGAGAGGAGGATCTGATGTTTCACAGTATCGAAGGCAGCTGATAGGTCTAGAACACATATGTCAGAGTCAAGGCCCGCGGGCCACATCCGGCCCGCGAGAAGGTTTTTTACGGCCCCTGGGATGATCTTGATTTATTATTAGAACCGGCCCGCAGACCGCAGCAAGCCGGCAGCCCGCAGATCTTTTACACGCACCAATACTACATTTCCCACAATGCAACGGTGACGCACCGAGCAGTAGGCTGCTTCATTTCAATATTTATTGGCACAGCAGTTGTCAGCATCACAGTAAAATTAACTTTCAGATACCCATCAAAAATGGCAAAACGGAAGGTGGACACTGAGAACCGGGGGTTTCAAACAAGGTGGGAGTCGGAGTATTTGTTCACGGAGGTAGCTGGAAAACCTGTGTGTCTTCTGTGTGGAGAAAGTGTGGCGGTACTGAAAGAGTATAATCTGAGACGACATTATGAAACGAAACACGCAGACAAAAACAAGAATATGGACATGGAACAAAGGCTACAAAAGGCAGAGGAATTAAAACGAGGCCTCAAATCTCGACAGGCTCTGTTCAAAAAAGCCAAATCACAAGGCCAGGCTGCTGTCAAGGCCAGTTTTATTTTGGCAGAAGAGATCGCTAAATCAGCCCGGCCATTTACGGAGGGGGATTTCATCAAAAACTGCATGATTAAAGTTTGTGACGAAGTTTGCCCAGAAAAAAGGCAACTCTTTTTAAATGTGAGTCTGAGCAGAAACACCATTGCCGAGAGAGTAGACCAGTTGTCCATCAATCTAAAAGAGCAGCTTGTGAAAAAGGGAAAAGATTTCATTGCATATTCCTTGGCTGTGGATGAGAGCACCGACATTTCTGACATTGCCCAGTTGTCAATTTTCATCCGCGGAGTGGACTCCAGCCTAAGCGTGACAGAGGAGTTTTTGGCTTTACGTCCTATGCATGGCACAACTACGGGGCATGATTTGTATGAAGAGGTGTCAAGATGTGTAAATGAGATGGAGCTGCCTTGGGAAAAACTCGTGGGTTTGACAACCGACGGAGCACCTGCGATGTGTGGACACAGGAGCGGACTGGTGGCAAAGATACGGGAAAAGATGCAAGAGGAAAACGCGACAGGTGAGCTGACAGCTTATCATTGTATCATACACCAGGAAGCGTTGTGCGGTAAAGCCTTGAAAATGGAGCATGTAATGAGCATCATCACGCGCACAGTTAACTTTATCAACTTTAACTTTATCAGAGCCAAAGAATCACCGCCAGTTCAAGGCATTTCTGACGGAGTTAGAAACGGAGCATGGTGATTTGCCTTATCACACAGAGGTGCGATGGCTAAGCCAGGGAAAGGTGCTTCAAAGATGTTTCGAGCTTCGTGAGGAGATTTGTCTGTTCTTGGACAGCAAAGGGAAAGACACAACACAACTCCGAGACGAAATGTTTCTGTGTGAAATGGCTTTTCTGTGTGACATTACGAGTCATCTGAATGCAATGAACTTGCAGCTGCAGGGTCGGGATCGTGTCATCTCTGATATGTACAGTACAGTGAAGGCATTTAAAACCAAACTGACTCTGTGGGAGACGCAGATGCGGAAAGAAAATTTGAGCCACTTTCCCAGCTGCCAGACCATGAAAGAGAAGCTCTCTACCAGTGCGTTCCCGAGCGCACAGTTGGCTGATAAAATAGGTATGCTTGCCGCTGACTTTCGACGCCGATTTGCTGACTTTGAAGCACAAAAAGCAGGTTGGAACTGCTCGGTAACCCATTTGCTGTTGACGTGGAAAGCTCACCACCAAACCTCCAAATGGAGTTGATTGACCTCCAATGCAATGATGCACTGAGGGCAAAATATGCGGCAGTGGGTGCTGCGGAGTTCGCCCGTTTCCTCCCCGACACAATGCCCCAGCTGCGCATCCAGGCTGCTCAAACGTTGTCTATGTTTGGCAGCACATACCTGTGTGAACAACTGTTTTCTTTGATGAACTTGAACAAAACATCACACAGAAGTCGACTTACTGCTGAACACCTCCACTCAATTCTGAGGATTTCCTCAGCTCAGAGCCTTACCCCGAACATTGATGAACTTGTGGAAAAGATGGGACACCACCAAGTATCACCCTCAACCTCAAACAAGTGAACATTACTGTGCAATCACATATTTAGAGTTTTTACTCAGTTCAAGTTTAAAAGTTAAAGTTTAATATTTGTTTTCACTGCATGTTACTTCTCCTTAAACAAAGTGTTGTTTTTGATTAATAGATTTTTGCACTTTATTTTATTGTATTTCAATCCAATTATATTTTTAAAATATTTCAGTTGAGTGGATGATAGAAAATTGCTATTATTGTTTTTTTCTTTGAAGTAAATTTAGCCCACTTTTGCTAAAATAGAAAATATAGGCTACTGATGGTGCCTTGAATACCGGTTTCTTTCATTTAATGTTCATGTTATGGGGATTTTTATATAAAGGAAATTTGTCTTTTGTGTCTGTTGAAAATTAAAGATTACTGACAGAGCCATAAGAAAATATTGCTTTATTTATCTGATCATATTAGAATATATTTGTTAGGTTTTCAGTAGGTTCAATTAGGTTCACTAGACTATATGCGTCATTTAAAAAATTTTCAATGAACATTCGAACAGTCCGGCCCTCGGCTTGTAGCTAAATTTTTTATTTGGCCCTCCGTCCATTTGACTTTGACACCCCTGGTCTAGAAGGATGAGAGCAGAGGAGAGAGAGTTAGCTTTAGCGGTGCGGAGCGCCTCCGTGATACAGAGAAGAGCAGTCTCAGTTGAATGACTAGTCTTGAAACCTGACTGATTTGGATCAAGAAGGTCATTCTGAGAGAGATAGCGGGAGAGCTGGCCAAGGACGGCACGTTCAAGAGTTTTGGAGAGAAAAGAAAGAAGGGATACTGGTCTGTAGTTGTTGACATCGGAGGGATCGAGTGTAGGTTTTTTCAGAAGGGGTGCAACTCTCGCTCTCTTGAAGACGGAAGGGACGTAGCCAGCGGTCAGGGATGAGTTGATGCGCGAGGTGAGGTAAGGGAGAAGGTCTCCGGAAATGGTCTGGAGAAGAGAGGAGGGGATAGGGTCAAGCGGGCAGGTTGTTGGGCGGCCGGCCGTCACAAGACGCGAGATTTCATCTGGAGAGCGAGGGGAGAAAGAGGTCAGAGCACAGGGTAGGGCAGTGTGAGCAGAACCAGCGGTGTCGTTTCACTTAGCAAATGAGGATCGGATGTCGTCGACCTTCTTTTCAAAATGGTTGACGAAGTCATCTGCAGAGAGGGAGGAGGGGGAGAGGGGGAGGAGGATTCAGGAGGGAGGAGAAGGTGGCAAAGAGCTTCCTAGGGTTAGAGGCAGAAGCTTGGAATTTAGAGTGGTAGAAAGTGGCTTTAGCAGCAGAGACAGAAGAGGAAAATGTAGAGAGGAGGGAGCGAAAGGATGCCAGGTCCGCAGGGAGGCGAGTTTTCCTCCATTTCCGCTCGGCTGCCCGGAGCCCTGTTCTGTCGAGCCACGGAGCGGGAGGGGAGGACCGAGCCGGCCTGGAGGATAGGGGGCATATAGAGTCAAAGGATGCAGAAAGGGAGGAGAGGAGGGTTGAGGAGGCAGAATCAGGAGATAGGTTGGAGAAGGTTTGAGCAGAGGGAAGAGATGATAGGATGGAAGAGGAGAGAGTAGCGGGGGAGAGAGAGCGAAGGTTGGGACGGCGCGATACCATCCGAGTAGGGGCAGTGTGGGAAGTGTTGGATGAGAGCGAGAGGGAAAAGGATACAAGGTAGTGGTCGGAGACTTGGAGGGGAGTTGCAATGAGGTTAGTGGAAGAACAGCATCTAGTAAAGATGAGGTCGAGCGTATTGCCTGCCTTGTGAGTAGGGGGAAGGTGAGAGGGTGAGGTCAAAAGAGGAGAGGAGTGGAAAGAAGGAGGCAGAGAGGAATGAGTCAAAGGTAGACGTGGGGAGGTTAAAGTCGCCCAGAACTGTGAGAGGTGAGCCGTCCTCAGGAAAGGAGCTTATCAAGGCATCAAGCTCATTGATGAACTCTCCGAGGGAACCTGGAGGGCGATAAATGATAAGGATGTTAAGCTTGAAAGGGCTGGTAACTGTGACAGCATGGAATTCAAAGGAGGCGATAGACAGATGGGTAAGGGGAGAAAGAGAGAATGACCACTTGGGAGAGATGAGGATCCCGGTGCCACCACCCCGCTGACCAGAAGCTCTCGGGGTGTGCGAGAACACGTGGGCGGACGAAGAGAGAGCAGTAGGAGTGGCAGTGTTATCTGTGGTGATCCATGTTTCCGTCAGTGCCAAGAAGTCGAGGGACTGGAGGGAGGCATAGGCTGAGATGAACTCTGCCTTGTTGGCCGCAGATCGGCAGTTCCAGAGGCTACCGGAGACCTGGAACTCCACGTGGGTCGTGCGCACTGGGACCACCAGATTAGGGTGGCCGCGGCCACGCGGTGTGGAGCGGTGTGGAGCGTTTGTATGGTGCAGAGAGGAGAGAACAGGGATAGACAGACACATAGTTGACAGGCTACAGAAGAGGCTACGCTAATGCAAAGGAGATTGGAATGACAAGTGGACTACACGTCTCGAATGTTCAGAAAGTTAAGCTTACGTAGCAAAAATCTTATTGACTAAAATTATTAAAATGATACAGTACTGCTGAAGTAGGCTAGCTGGCAGTGGTTGCGTTGTTGACTTTGTAGGCTAGCTGGCAGTGGCTGCGTTGTTGACACTACACTAGTCAAGTCGTTCCGTTGAGTGTAATAGTTTCTACAGTGCTGCTATTCGGGGGCTAGCTGGCTAGCTAGCAGTGTTGATTACGTTACGTTGCGTTAAAAGAACGACAATAGCTGGCTAGCTAACCTATAAAATCGCTCTAGACTACACAATTATCTTTGATACAAAGACGGCTATGTAGCTAGCTATGTAGCTAGCTACGATCAAACAAATCAAACCGTTGTACTGTAATGAAATGAAATGAAAATGTGATACTACCTGTGGAGCGAAGCGGAATGCGACCGGGTTGTTGAGTTCTATTCGGAAGACGTTGGCTAGCTGTTGGCTAGCTAGCAGTGTCTCCTACGTTAAGGACGACAAATAGCTGGCTAGCTAACCTCGGTAAATTAAGATAATCACTCTAAGACTACACACTCTAAACTACACAATTATCATGGATACGAAGACAGCAAAGACAGCTATGTAGCTAGCTAACACTACACTAATCAAGTCGTTCAGTTGAGTGTAATAGTTTCTACAGTGCTGCTAATCGGTGGACGACCTAGTCTCTAGTACATATAGCTCTATTAATACGACCTTGTCTCTAGTACATATAGCTCTATTAATACGACCTAGTCTCTAGTACATATAGCTCTATTAATACGACCTTGTCTCTAGTACATATAGCTCTATTAATACGACCTTGTCTCTAGTACATATAGCTAAATACGGTGGACGATATCAAATGCCATTTCCTTCAACATGTGGTTCATTTCACTAACAACTCATGCTTTATACTCGTTATAGATTTGAATTGCAATTTAAGATGTCGTTGACCCTAATCACCGGCTGTGTGTGCTTCCTCATCACGAACTCTGATCAACTTACATGAGAGAAGAACGAGATTTTATTTTATTTTTTTAAGTAGTAAAACAACATTATCTGTCTGTTTTCCTTCACAACTAAAGAGCATTGAGGCGCGAGGCTAAACTTCTCCACCGTTTGGTCCCCAGCAGCTACCACGTTGTAGCATGTGTTAAAGCAACACTCTGTGTGTGAGAGACACAGTTTTGCATCTCGCTCATCTCAACAACAAGAAAAATCTGCGGTCTGCCTTTGAAATCTGCTCAAGTCAGTGTTGTGTTGGACTTACTGGTTGACTTTACCCTCGGTGCTATTCAACAGGTTCATCAACTTGTCCTGAGCTTCTTCCAACATCTCCTGCCTCACGTCAACTGTAACACACACACACACACACACACACACACACACACACACACACACACACACACACACACACACACACACACACACACACACACACACACACACACACACACACACACACACACACACACACACACACACACTCCTAGACTCTTTTCTCTCTCTAACACACACACACACACAGACACACAGACACACACACACTCCTAGACTCTTTTCTCTCTCTAACACACACACACACACACACACACACACACACACACACACACACACACACACACACACACACACACACACACACACACACACACACACACACACACACACACACACACACACACACACACTCCCAGTACCTGACTATATATTTATGTAACAGACCGCCATGGCCAAAAGAAAGATTTAAGTCAGAGGTGCAGGTATGATGGGCCTTCCGATGGTTCACAAACCAGGGGGCAGATCAGGGTATGATGGGCCTTCCGATGGTTCACAAACCAGGGGGCAGATCAGGGTATGATGGGCCTTCCGATGGTTCACAAACCAGGGGGCAGATCAGGGTATGATGGGCCTTCCGATGGTTCACAAACCAGGGGGCAGATCAGGGTATGATGGGCCTTCCGATGGTTCACAAACCAGGGGGCAGATCAGGGTATGATGGGCCTTCCGATGGTTCACAAACCAGGGGGCAGATCAGGGTATGATGGGCCTTCCGATGGGTCACAAACCAGATGGCCCCTCTTTAACCGTTTCACAGCCTTTATCAGTTCAACTAAACCGCTCATACATCTGGATTCCTGTAGTGAATGAAAAACAGACGAGAGGTGGTGTGTGTGTGTGTGTGTGTGTGTGTGTGTGTGTGTGTGTGTGTGTGTGTGTGTGTGTGTGTGTGTGTGTGTGTGTGTGTGTGTGTGTGTGTGTGTGTGTGTGTGTGTGTGTGTGTGTGTGTGTGTGTGTGTGTACTATGATGTAATAACCATGTCTACAGCTGATAGCGTAATCAGTAGACCATTGCAGCTTACTGTGTGTGTGTGTGTGTGTGTGTGTGTGTGTGTGTGTGTGTGTGTGTGTGTGTGTGTGTGTGTGTGTGTGTGTGTGTGTGTGTGTGTGTGTGTGTGTGTGTGTGTGTGTGTGTGTGTGTGTGTGTGTGTGTGTGTGTCTCTGTGTCTGAGAATGCAGACTGATGTGGGAAACTCTATTCCTGGGTGGTATTGATTCCTGTAGTGTTAGCACTGTTACTATACTAATAATGTGATTGACTCTATTTCTGTTATTTGAGCGGTTGGCTGATAACAACATGTGAAATGGGCCTGTAGAACATTCTGGAATGGAATGCCAGATGTCTACTGGGTAACGTAGTTGGACTCCAGACCAGGGGTTTTCAGACCTTTCCTCAGGGACCCACAGCCATCCCATTTATTTGAATAATTCAACAGACATGATTCTAGTTGTCAACTAATCATCAAGTCCTTTTCTTCGTTTCGTCAGGAATTCATTCCCTTTTTTCTCCCAATGTCCAATCCGAAGTTAAGGTCTCATCTCACCGCAGCGACTCCCAGCGAGCTTGAAGATCGAGACATGCTTCCTCTGAAACACTCTGAAACATGCCCTGCTGCTTCCTCTGAAACATGCCCTGCTGCTTCCTCTGAAACATGCCCTACTGCTTCCTCTGAAACATGTCCTGCTGCTTCCTCTGAAACATGCCTGCTGCTTCCTCTGAAACATGCCCTGCTGCTTCCTCTGAAACATACCCTGCTGCTTCCTCTGAAACATGTCCTGCTGCTTCTGAAACATGTCCTGCTGAAACATGCCCTGCTGCTTCCTCTGAAACATGCCCTTCCCTCTGAAACATGCCCTGCTGCTTCCTCTGAAACATGTTCCTGCTGCTTCCTCTGAAACATGCCCTGCTGCTTCCTCTGAAACATGTCCTGCTGATTCCTCTGAAACATGCCCTGCTGCTTCCTCTGAAACATGCCCTGCTGCTTCCTCTGAAACATGTCCTGCTGCTTCCTCTGAAACATGTCCTGCTGAAACATGTCCTTGCTTCCTCTGAAACATGTCCTGCTGCTTCCTCTGAAACATGCCCTGCTGCTTCCTCTGAAACATGCCCTGCTGCTTCCTCTGAAACATGCCCTGCTGCTTCCTCTGAAACATGCCCTGCTGCTTCCTCTGAAACATGCCCTGCTGCTTCCTCTGAAACATGTCCTGCTGCTTCCTCTGAAACATGCCCTGCTGCTTCCTCTGAAACATGTCCTGCTGCTTCCTCTGAAACATGTCCTGCTGCTTCCTCTGAAACATGCCCTGCTGCTTCCTCTGAAACATGCCCTGCTGCTTCCTCTGAAACATGCCCTGCTGCTTCCTCAAATGAAATGACATCCCTTCCTCTAAACATGCCCTCGCTGCTTCCTCTGAAACATACTGCTGCTTCCTCTGAAACATGTCCTGACTGCTTCCTCTGAAACATGCCCTGCTGCTTCCTCTGAAACATGCCCTGCTGCTTCCTCTGAAACATATCCTGCTGCTTCCTCAGAAACATGCCCTGCTGCTTCCTCTGAAACATGCCCTGCTGCTTCCTCTGAAACATGCCCTGCTACTTCCTCTGAAACATATCCTGCTGCTTCCTCTGAAACATGTCCTGCTGCTTCCTCTGAAACATGCCCTGCTGCTTCCTCTGAAACATGCCCTGCTGCTTCCTCTGAAACATATCCTGCTGCTTCCTCTGAAACATGCCCTGCTGCTTCCTCCGACTTCCTTCGACTGACTTCCTGATTAGCCAGGAAGTCAGGCGAACTGATCAAGTCTTTTGATTGGTGAATCAGGAGAGGAAGTGAGCCGAACCCAGCCAAACCCGGACAACGCTGGGCCAATTGTGCACCACCCTATAGGTCTCCCGGTCACGGCCGGTTGTGACACAGCCTGGGCTCAAACCCGGGTCTGTAGTGATGCCTCAAGCACTGAGATGCAGTGCCTTTAGGCCGCTGTGCCACTTTGGTTGAGGTCTGTAGATCCTATTTCACAGACATCTGGAAACACTGGACAGTTACTTTAAGTTCCATCACTTGGCTGCATCCCATTTCCTACACAGGGCATCGTATTTGACCAGACTATACTGGCTAGGCCATGAGCTTAGACTGGAGAACCTGGCACAAAAGACTAGGGACAGCATGCCAAATGGCGCCCTATTCCCTATGGGGACTGGTCAAAAAGTAGTGCACTGTACAGGGAATAGGGTGCCATTTTTTGGGACTCGGGGAAAAGCCTAGTTTACTGTAGAGAGAAGGGAAAACAGACCGGTTTTCAAAGGGGAACGTGGCGATGAAAACAGGTGTCTGTAATCAGCTGATTTATGTCTGGATCAAACACCTGTCCTCCTCCTCACCTGCTGCTGTAGCTAGAGATGTTCTAGGTGATATGCATTCCTTTTCCATACCTTCCTTCTTTAATATCCAGGGATGAGCAATGTGCCTCCACACACACACACACACACACACACACACACACACACACACACACACACACACACACACACACACACACACACACACACACACACACACACACACACACACACACTACCATGCAAGAGTCACGTAGACAAGCCCCCATTTTGTACATACCATACCTTCCTGTCTGTACATACCATACCTTCCTGTCTGTACATTCCATACCTTCCTGTCTGTACATACCATACATACCTGTCTGTACATACCATACCTTCCTGTCTGTACATTCCATACCTTCCTGTCTGTACATACCATACCTTCCTGTCTGTACATACCTGTCTGTACAAACCATACCTTCCTGTCTGTACATACCATACCTTCCTGTCTGTACATACCTGTCTGTACAAACCATACCTTCCTGTCTGTACATTCCATACCTTTCTGTCTGTACATACCTGTCTGTACATACCATACCTTCCTGTCTGTACATACCATACCTTCCTGTCTGTACATTCCATACCTTCCTGTCTGTACATACCATACCTTCCTGTCTGTACATACCATACCTTCCTGTCTGTACATACCTGTCTGTACATACCATACCTTCCTGTCTGTACATACCTGTCTGTACATACCATACCTTCCTGTCTGTACATTCCATACCTTCCTGTCTGTACATACCATACCTTCCTGTCTGTACATACCATACCTTCCTGTCTGTACATACCATTCCTTCCTGTCTGTACATTCCATTCCTTCCTGTCTGTACATTCCATACCTTCCTGTCTGTACATACCATACATACCTGTCTGTACATACCATACCTTCCTGTCTGTACATACCATACCTTCCTGTCTGTACATACCATACCTTCCTGTCTGTAAATACCATACCTTCCTGTCTGTACATTCCATACCTTCCTGTCTGTACATTCCATACCTTCCTGTCTGTACATACCATACCTTCCTGTCTGTACATACCATACCTTCCTGTCTGTACATACCTGTCTGTACATACCATACCTTCCTGTCTGTAAATACCATACCTTCCTGTTTGTACATACCATACCTTCCTGTCTGTACATACCATACCTTCCTGTCTGTACATACCATACCTTCCTGTCTGTACATACCATACCTTCCTGTCTGTACATTCCATACCTTCCTGTCTGTACATTCCATACCTTCCTCTGTACATACCATACCTTCTGTACATACCATACCTTCCTGTTTGTACATACCTTCCTGTCTGTATACCTTCCTGTCTGTACATACCATACCTTCCTGTCTGTACATTCCATACCTTCCTGTCTGTACATACCATACCTTCCTGTCTGTACATACCATACCTTCCTGTCTGTACATACCATACCTTCCTGTCTGTACATACCATACCTTCCTGTCTGTACATACCATACCTTCCTGTCTGTACATACCTGTCTGTACATACCATACCTACCTGTCTGTACATACCTGTCTGTACATACCATACCTACCTGTCTGTACATACCATACCTTCCTGTCTGTACATACCATACCTACCTGTCTGTACAAACCATACCTACCTGTCTGTACATACCTGTCTGTACATACCATACCATAGTGGAGACAGTGACTGTTCCATTATCACATAGTGGAGACAGTGACTGTTTCATTATCACATAGTGGAGACAATGACTGTTTCATTATCACATAGTGGAGACAATGACTGTTTCATTACAACATAGTGGAGACAGTGACTGTTCCATTATCACATAGTGGAGACAGTGACTGTTTCATTACAACATAGTGGAGACAGTGACTGTTCCATTATCACATAGTGGAGACAGTGACTGTTTCATTACAACATAGTGGAGACAGTGACTGTTTCATTATCACATAGTGGAGACAGTGACTGTTTCATTAACACATAGTGGAGACAATGACTGTTTCATTACAACATAGTGGAGACAGTGACTGTTCCATTATAACATAGTGGAGACAGTGACTGTTCCATTATAACATAGTGGAGACAGTGACTGTTCCATTACAGCATAAAGAGGAACCTAGGAAGAAACCCAGAATGTTGTCCTGGCACAGAATGTTGTCCTGGTACAGAATGTTGTCCTGGTACAGAATGTTGTCCTGGCACAGAATTTTGTCCTGGCACAGAATGTTGTCCTGGCACAGATGTTGTCCTGGCACAGAATGTTGTCTTGGCACAGAATGTTGTCCTGGCACAGAATGTTGTCCTGGTACAGAATGTTGTCCTGGTACAGATTGTTGTCCTGGTACATAATGTTGTCCTGGCACAGAATGTTGTCCTGGCACAGAATGTTGTCCTGGTACAGAATGTTGTCCTGGCACAGAATGTTGTCTTGGCACAGAATGTTGTCCTGGTACAGAATGTTGTCCTGGTACATAATGTTGTCCTGGCACAGAATGTTGTCCTGGCACAGAATGTTGTCCTGGTACAGAATGTTGTCCTGGTACAGAATGTTGTCCTGGTACAGAATGTTGTCCATGCCCAAAGAATGTTGTCTTGGCACAGAATGTTGTCCTGGTACAGAATGTTGTCCTGGTACATAATGTTGTCCTGGCACAGAATGTTGTCCTGGCACAGAATGTTGTCCTGGTACAGAATGTTGTCCTGGTACAGAATGTTGTCCTGGCACAGAATGTCCAACCCGGTACTAGATGTCCAACCCGGTACTAGATGTCCAACCCGGTACTAGATGTCCAACCCAGTACTAGATGTCCAACCCGGTACTAGATGTCCAACCCAGTAGATGTCCAACCCAGTACTAGATGTCTAACCCAGTACTAGATGTCTAACCCAGTACTAGATGTCTAACCCGGTACTAGATGTCCAACCCAGTACTAGATGTCCAACCCAGTACTAGATGTCTAACCCGGTACTAGATGTCTAACCCAGTACTAGATGTCTAACCCAGTACTAGATGACCAACCCGGTACTAGATGTCCAACCCAGTACTAGATGTCAAACCCAGTACTAGATGTCTAACCCAGTACTAGATGTCCAACCCGGTACTAGATGTCCAACCCGGTACTAGATGTCCAACCTGGTACTAGATGTCCAACCCAGTAGATGTCCAACCCAGTACTAGATGTCCAACCCAGTACTAGATGTCCAACCCAGTACTAGATGTCCAACCCAGTACTAGATGTCCAACCCGGTACTAGATGTCCAACCCGGTACTAGATGTCTAACCCGGTACTAGATGTCCAACCCGGTACTAGATGTCCAACCCAGTACTCGATGTCCAACCCGGTACTAGATGTCTAACACGGTACTAGATGTCCAACCCGGTACTAGATGTCCAACCTGGTACTAGATGTCCAACACGGTACTAGATGGGTGTACCTAATAAACTGTGTATGTGAATGTCTGCACAAGAGCTACTCTCCCTAGTATAGTCCCTAGGCAGACAGGTTACAGACCATGTTAACAATGCTCCAGCATACGCCTGGGATTTCAGACTACACAAGAGACTGAAAACAACGGCTGTAGACTTTTCCGTGAAATGCTTACTTACGAGCCCTTAACTTTTTTAACCTCTGCAATGTTGGTCAATCAAAATACACCTGCATGTGTCAATCAAAATACACCTGCATGTGTCAATCAAAATACACCTGCATGTGTCAATCAAAATACACCTGCATGTGTCAATCAAAATACACCTGCATGTGTCAATCAAAATACACCTGCATGTGTCAATCAAAATACACCTGCATGTGTCAATCAAAATACACCTGCATGTGTCAATCAAAATACACCTGCATGTGTCAATCAAAATACACCTGCATGTGTCAATCAAAATGAATCCCGAGAACAAAATACACTCTGACAATACCTGATCGCCATGGCAGCAGAAGCATGCTTATTTGAGCTGGTCTTGCCATAATACGGACTTGGTCTTTTACCAAATAGGGCTATCTTCTCTATTCCGGGTGATTCCTGGTTGAGAGAATGTCATGAGTGTGCAAAGCTGTCATCAAGGCAAAAGGGGCAAAGCCTCACTTTATAGAATCTAAAATATATTTTAAATTTTCAGTTACCACATGATTCCATATGTGTTATTTCATAGTTTTGATGTCTTCACTATTATTCAGTAGAAAATAGTCAAAAATGAAGAAAAACTCCTTGAGTAGGTGCGTCCAAGCTTTGGACTGGTACTGTGTATATATGTTACACAACAATGACAGGTTCTGAATGGTCTCTCTGAACATCTCTCGACTCCCTGAGGGGTCAGACATGGTGGATGGCCTCATGTTCTCCTGCTGGACCTTGAGGAGCCTCCTTCCCTGCTACAATGTCAATGATGTGCTGGTAGTCTCCCCTCAGCCGGCTGTTCTCCCTCGTCTTCTCATTCAGCACCGCCAGGGCCTACAGTAAATCAAGTCAAGTCAAAAAAAATATATATATATATTACTGGGGTTGTAAAATTACAATAACTTTAACAAAATTCCTGGTTGGAAGATTCCTGGAATCCAGAGGGGATAGACAGGAAATCCTTCAACTTGGATTTCTGGAAAATCTAGACATTTTAGGAAAATTACCCAGGATTTTGCAACTGTAATAAATTGAATAAAGTTGATAGTGATTTTGACCTGCTCTCTCTCCACGGCGTCGGCCCGCAGCTGTTGCTGGAGGAACATCACGTCTTGGCTGTGGCCTCGTCCCCCCCAGGGAGATGTGGGAGTGCAGCGCCTGGATCTCTACGTCTTTCTGCTAGACCATCTGGCTGAGCTTCCCCATCTCCTCTCTGGAGACCACCAGCTGGTCCAGCTGTCTGGTGAGGTTCTGGTTCTTCTCATTCAGCTGGCTGATCTCCGTCCTAATGCCTTTCAAATTGAGATCAGATAATGCTTTATTATCCTGAATGGTAATTCATCCCGAATCATCAGCTGCTGCTGAGTACAACACCAATTCATCCCGAATCATCAGCTGCTGCTGAGTACAACACCAATTCATCCCGAATCATCGTGCTTCTACACCTGCATTGCTTGCTGTTTGGGGTTTTAGGCTGGGTTTCTGTACAGCACTTTGAGATATCAGCTGATGTACGAAGGGCTATATAAATACATTTGATTTGATTTGATGCTGAGTACAACACCTCCATCTTGGACAGGTCGCGTTTCTCGTTGCCGTTCTCCCTGTTATTCAGGGACGACTTAGTCTCGTCTTCCTGTTGGAGAATGATCACTTCCTGTTCCTGGGAGTATCGGGTAGGGCCAAAGTGATCAACTACTTCCTGCTGCAGGCGCCCAATCTCCTCGTCCTTGGCTTGGATCAGCCTATCGTAGTTCTCTCTGCTCTGCTCGTGGCGTTGGTGGGCCTGCTCCAACTCATTCTGCTGCGCCAGGAGAGACTGCTGGGAGGAGAGGAGGTGCCCCCGCTAGTCCTCTATGGTCCTCTATGGTCCTCTGTGGTCCTCTATGGTCCTCTATGCTCCTCTATGGTCCTCTATGCTCCTCTATGCTCCTCTGTGATCCTCTATGGTCCTCTGTGCTCCTCTATGCTCCTCTATGCTCCTATATGCTCCTCTATGGTACTCTATGGTCGTCTATGGTACTCTATGGTCCTCTATGCTCCTCTATGCTCTTCTATGCTCCTCTATGGTCCTCTATGGTCCTCTATGGTCCTCTATGGTCCTCCTCCAGGCATCTCCTGAGGTCTTCAGCTGGGTGATGTCCGTCTCCAGTTCTGTGGTTCGTGTTAATGTGCTCAATAAGGCTGTTCATTTAGCAGCAAATACAATACATAGATATGTATTTTTTAAAACAACAAGAGATATGACAGGATGTGTTACCGGTGGTGATGTCCGGGGTGCGTGGCTCGGCAAGGCCGGGGGGCTGGGGTCGACTCTGCTGGTCCCTCAGAATCTCCTCCTTATAGGATTTAATGTTAATATCCCAAGGGAAAAAATTGTCTCCAACACACAGTACCACTGTACTCTGTTTCTCCAGCTCCTCTCCTCCTCCCCACCAGTCTGTTTCTGTTCCTCCAGCTCGTCTCCTCCTCATCTCCAGTCTGTTTCAGTTCCTCCAGCTCCTCTCCTCCTCCCTCCAGTCTGTTTCTGTTCCTCCAGCTCCTCTCCTCCTCCCTCCAGTCTGTTTCTGTTCCTCCAGCTCCTCTCCTCCTCCCCATCAGTCTGTTTCTGTTCCTCCAGCTCCTCTCCTCCTTCCCCTCCAGTCTGTTTCTGTTCCTCCAGCTCCTCTCCTCCTTCCAGTCTGTGTCTGTTCCTCCAGCTCCTCCCCATCAGTCTGTTTCTGTTCCTCCAGCTCCTCTCCTCCTTCCCCTCCAGTCTGTGTCTGTTCCTCCAGCTCCTCTCCTCCTCATCTCCAGTCTGTTTCTGTCCCTCCAGCTCCTCCCCCCCAGTCTGTGTCTGTCCCTCCAGCTCATTTCCTCCTCCCTCCAGTCTGTTTCTGTTCCTCCAGCTCCTCTCCTCCTCCCTCCAGTCTGTTCCTCCAGCTCCTCTCCTCCTCCCTCCAGTCTGTGTCTGATCCTCCAGCTCATCTCCTCCTCACCTCCAGTCTGTGTCTGTTCCTCCAGCTCCTCTCCTCCTCACCTCCAGTCTGTTTCTGTTCCTCCAGCTCCTCTCCTCCTCTCCTCCAGTCTGTTTCTGTTCCTCCAGCTCCTCTCCTCCTCTCCTCCAGTCTGTTTCTGTTCCTCCAGCTCCTCTCCTCCTCTCCTCCAGTCTGTTTCTGTTCCTCCAGCTCCTCTCCTCCAGTCTGTTTCTGTTCCTCCAGCTCCTCTCCTCCAGTCTGTTTCTGTTCCTCCAGCTCCTCTCCTCCTCCCTCCAGTCTTTTCCTGTTCCGCCAGCTCCTCTCCTCCTCCCTCCAGTCTTTTCCTGTTCCTCCAGCTCCTCTCCTCCAGTCTGTTTCTGTTCCTCCAGCTCCTCTCCTCCTCACCTCCAGTCTGTGTCTGTTCCTCCAGCTCCTCTCCTCCAGTCTGTTTCTGTTCCTCCAGCTCCTCTCCTCCTCACCTCCAGTCTGTTTCTGTTCCTCCAGCTCCTCTCCTCCTCACCTCCAGTCTGTGTCTGTTCCTCCAGCTCCTCTCCTCCAGTCTGTTTCTGTTCTTCCAGCTCCTCTCCTCCTCCCTCCAGTCTGTGTCTGTTCCTCCAGCTCCTCTCCTCCTCACCTCCAGTCTGTGTCTGTTCCTCCAGCTCCTCTCCTCCAGTCTGTTTCTGTTCCTCCAGCTCCTCTCCTCCAGTCTGTTTCTGTTCCTCCAGCTCCTCTCCTCCTCACCTCCAGTCTGTGTCTGTTCCTCCAGCTCCTCTCCTCCAGTCTGTTTCTGTTCCTCCAGCTCCTCTCCTCCTCACCTCTAGTCTGTGTCTGTTCTTCCAGCTCCTCTCCTCCTCCTTCCAGTCTGTTTCTGTTCCTCCAGCTCCTCTCCTCCTCCCTCCAGTCTTTTCCTGTTCCGCCAGCTCCTCTCCTCCTCCCCTCCAGTCTGTTTCTGTTCCTCCAGCTCCTCTCCTCCTCCCTCCAGTCTTTTCCTGTTCCGCCAGCTCCTCTCCTCCTCCCCTCCAGTCTGTTTCTGTTCCTCCAGCTCCTCTCCTCCTCCCCTCCAGTCTGTTTCTGTTCCGCCAGCTCCTCTCCTCCTCCCCTCCAGTCTGTTTCTGTTCCTCCAGCTCCTCTCCTCCTCCCTCCAGTATTTTCCTGTTCCGCTAGCTCCTCTCCTCCTCCCCTCCAGTCTGTTTCTGTTCCTCCAGCTCCTCTCCTCCTTCCAGTCTGTTTCTGTTCCTCCAGCTCCTCTCCTCCTCCCTCCAGTCTTTTCCTGTTCCGCCAGCTCCTCTCCTCCTCCCTTCCAGTCTGTTTCTGTTCCTCCAGCTCCTCTCCTCCTCCCTCCAGTCTTTTCCTGTTCCGCCAGCTCCTCTCCTCCTCCCCTCCAGTCTGTTTCTGTTCCTCCAGCTCCTCTCCTCCTCCCCTCCAGTCTGTTTCTGTTCCTCCAGCTCCTCTCCTCCTCCCCTCCAGTCTGTTTCAGTTCCTCCAGCTCCTCTCCTCCTTCCAGTCTGTTTCAGTTCCTCCAGCTCCTCTCCTCCTTCCAGTCTGTTTCTGTTCCTCCAGCTCCTCTCCTCGCCTCCAGTCTGTTTCTGTTCCTCCAGCTCCTCTCCTCCTCCCCTCCAGTCTGCTTCAGTTCCTCCAGCTCCTCTCCTCCTTCCAGTCTGTTTCAGTTCCTCCAGCTCCTCTCCTCCTTCCAGTCTGTTTCTGTTCCTCCAGCTCCTCTCCTCCTTCCAGTCTGTTTCTGTTCCTCCAGCTCCTCTCCTCCTTCCAGTCTGTGTCTGTTCCTCCAGCTCATCTCCTCCTCCCTCCAGTCTGTTTCAGTTCCTCCAGCTTCTCTCCTCCTTCCAGTCTGTTTCAGTTCCTCCAGCTCCTCTCCTCCTTCCAGTCTGTATCTGTTCCTCCAGCTCATCTCCTCCTCCCTCCAGTCTGTTTCAGTTCCTCCAGCTCCTCTCCTCCTCACCTCCAGTCTGTTTCTGTTCCTCCAGCTCCTCTCCTCCTCACCTCCAGTCTGTTTCAGTTCCTCGAGCTCCGCTTCTCCTTCCCCTCCAGTCTGTGTCTGTCCCTCCAGCTCCTCTCCTCCTCACCTCCAGTCTGTTTCAGTTCCTCGAGCTCCGCTTCTCCTTCCCCTCCAGTCTGTGTCTGTCCCTCCAGCTCCTCTCCTCCCCCCTCCAGTCTGTTCATCCAGCTCCTCTCCTCCTTCCAGTCTGTTTCTGTTCCTCCAGCTCCTCTCCTCCTTCCAGTCTGTTTCTGTTCCTCCAGCTCCTCTCCTCCTCCAGTCTGTGTCTGTTCCTCCAGCTCCTCTCCTCCTCACCTCCAGTCTGTTTCTGTTCCTCCAGCTCCTCTCCTCCTCCCTCCAGTCTGTTTCTGTTCCTCCAGCTCCTCTCCTCCTCCCCTCCAGTCTGTTTCAGGTCCTCCAGCTCATCTCCTCCTCCGCCCCTCCAGTCTGTTTCTGTTCCTCCAGCTCCTCTCCTCCTCCTTCCAGTCTGTTTCTGTTCCTCCAGCTCCTCTCCTCCTGGCCCATAATCTTCTGAAACAATGTCAGAATGTTAATAAAGTTATGAATGGCCAGTAATGTTATGAAATGCGCTGATTTCATTGAAAATATTGATGTGCTCATTTCAGCACTGAACCAGCCATTGCTGAATAAGTGATATAAGTCGCACGTGACTTTGCTTTGCTGACTGTATTGTAACCTCGACCTTCTAGCCCGAGGTCTGGCGCGCTATCGACTGCCGCACGAGCATGCTTTTGCTGCACAGTGGATTGCGCGCCGGACCTCCGGCTCGAAGGTCGAGGGTTCGAGACCTGCTCGCTGCCTGTTTCATTACAGTATGTTGGATGGCATTTATGTTGTTACGCAGTGATACAAAGTCCACTTGTGGTTTCTGTCAATGAATGAGTTAAATGCTTGTTGACATATGACATCAGTAACAGGAGTCTTGCTGTTCGAAGTGGATCTCTGAATGTCACCACACTAGAAGCGGCTCAGTGTTAAGTTATACGCGGCTCAGTTATAAACGCTGTCACAACTCTTTGATCATTATTACTGTAACGACCCTGTGTTTCTACGCGCGGAAAAACACGAGCATGCTTTTGCAGCACAGCCGACAGTGCGCCAGACCTCAGGCGAGAAGGTTCGAGGGTTCGAGACCTGCTCCCTGCCTGTTTCATGACATTACTTTTGGCTCGTCTTTGCTACATTCACCCCCCAAAAAACAAAAAAAGTACAACTCTCATCGAAACGTCTTTTATTCAGCACTAGACACACAATAAATACATCCTAGAAAATAATGCTATTCGCATCTGGGAATATGTAAGACGAATGGGTTGCATTTGTTCCATTGCTTGTTGTTTTGGGTTGGTGCCGATGACCCATCTGATAAAAATCTCTCTTAAAAAGAAAACTATCTGGATCGGGAATAGTCTCGTCCAGCTATAGAGCAACCGGTGAAGTAGATAATTAATCTTAAAAAGAAAACTATCTGGATCGGGAATAGTCTCGTCCAGCTATAGAGCAACCGGTGAAGTAGATAATTAATCTTAAAAAGAAAACTATCTGGATCGGGAATAGTCTCGTCCAGCTATAGAGCAACCGGTGAAGTAGATAATTAATCTTAAAAAGAAAACTATCTGGATCGGGAATAGTCTCGTCCAGCTATAGAGCAACCGGTGATGTAGATAATTAATCTTAAAAAGAAAACTATCTGGATCGGGAATAGTCTCGTCCAGCTATAGAGCAACCGGTGATGTAGATAATTGGTTTAACAGCTCAGTTACATAGTTTGTAGTGATTACTTTCTTACTGACTTGAGTGTCCTGTTGGAACGGAAATGGCGCCACACCAAACTGTAAGTCTACCGACTAGCTTGGAAAGACAGTACCGTGCAGTATTGAAGAGCCCTCACTGCTGCTCGATCATCCTATTTTTTTTTTCAATTTAATTGAGGAACATAAGAACAATCCCAAATGTATTTTTTGTTCTGTCGCAAAGATAACTAAAAAGCAGTATTCCCCACAAGAGGATGGCTTTCACTTCAGCATGAACCTCTTTGACAAAAAGATCATGATCATTAGAAAGCAAATTACAGACTCCTCTTTAAATCTGCGTATTTCTCCAAAGCTCAGTTGTCCTGAGTCTGCACAACTCTGCCAGGGCCTCGGATCAAGAGAGACGCTCAAGTGTTTTAGTACTATATCTCTTGACACATTGATGAAAATAGTCTTGGCCTCTAAACCTTCAAGCTGTGTACTGGACCCTATTCCAACTAAACTACTGAAAGAGCTGCTTCCTGTGCTTGGCCCTCCTATGTTGAACATAATAAACTGCTCTCTATCCACCGGATGTGTACCAAACTCACTAAGAGTGGCAGTAATAAAGCCTCTCTTGAAAAAGCCAAACCTTGACACAGAAAATATAAAAAAGCGAAGAATCGGCCCATATCGAATCTCCCATTCCTCTCAAAAATGTTTGAAAAAGCTGTTGCACAGCAACTCACTGCCTTCCTGAAGAAAACAATGTATATGAAATGCTTCAGTCTGGTTTCAGACCCCATCATAGCACTGAGACTGCATTTGTGAAGGTGGTAAATGACCTTTAATGGCGTCAGACCGAGGCTCTGCATCTGTCCTCGTGCTCCTAGACCTTAGTGCTGCTTTCGATACCATCGATCACCACATTCTTTTGGAGAGATTGGAAACCCAAATTGGAAACCCAAATTGGTTATCTTATCTGTCGGAAAGATATCAGTTTGTCTCTGTGGATGGTTTGTCTTCTGACAAATCAACTGTAAATTTCGGTGTTCCTCAAGGTTCCATTTTAGGACCACTATTGTTTTCACTATATATTTTACCTCTTGGTGATGTCATTCAGAAACATATTGTTAACTTTCACTGCTGTGCGAATGACACACAGCTGTACATTTCAATGAAACATGGTGAAGCCTCAACAATGCCCTCCCTGGAAGCTTGTGTTTCAGACATAAGGAAGTGGATGGAGGCAAATGTTTTACCTTTAAACTCGGACAAAACAGAGATGCTTGTTCTAGGTCCCAAGAAACGAAGAGATCTTCTGTTGAATCTGACAATTAATCGTGATGGTTGTACAGTCGTCTCAAATAAAACTGTGAAGGACCTCGGCGTTACTCTGGACCCTGATCTCTCTTTTGACGAACATATCAAGACCATTTCAAGGACAGCTTTTTTCCATCTACGTAACATTACAAAAATCTGAAACTTTGTCAAAAAATGATGCAGAAAAATGAATCCATGCTTTTGTCACTTCTAGATTAGACTACTGCAATGCTCAACTTTCTGGCTACCCGGATAAAGCACTGAATATGAAGTGCTAAACATGGCTGCTAGAATTCTGACTAGAAAAACATTTGATCATATTACTCCAGTGCTAGCCTCCCTACACTGGCTTCCTGTCAAAGCTAGGGCTGATTTCAAGGTTTTACTGCTAACCTACAAAGCATTACATGGGCTTGCTCCTACCTATCTCTCTGATTTGGTCCTGCTGTACATACCTACACGTACGCTACGGTCACAAGACGCAGGCCTCCTAATTGTCCCTAGAATTTCTAAGCAAACATCTGAAAGAAGGGCTTTCTCCTATAGAGCTCCATTTTTATGGAATGGTCTGCCTATTCATGTGAGAGGTCTCAACCTTTAAGTCTTTGTTTAAGACACATTTATTCAGTAGGTCCTATGATTGAGTTGGTGCCCCCTCGGGTTCGTGCCGTGGGGGAGGTCTTCGTGGGCTATACTCTGCCTTGTGTCAGGGTAGTAGATTGGTGGTTGAAGATATCCATCTAGTGGTGTGGGGCCTGTGCCTTGGCAAAGTGGTTCGGGTTATATCCTGCCTGTTTGGCCCTGTCTGGGGGTATCATCGGATGGGGCCACAGTGTCTCCTGACCCCTCCTGTCTCAGCCTCCAGTATTTATGCTGCAGTAGTTTATGTGTCGGGGGCTAGGGTCAGTTTGTTATATCTGGAGTATTTCTCCTGTCTCATCCGGTGCTGCTTTTATGTGTGAATCTTTATATCTGGAGTATGCTCTGTCTTATCCGGTGTCTTGTGTGAATTTAAGTATGCTCTCTCTAATTCTCTATTTCTCTCAGAGGACCTGAGCCCTAGGACCATGCCTCAGGACTACCTGGCCTAATGACTCCTTGTTGTCCCCAGTCCACCTGGTCGTGCTGCTGCTCCAGTTTCAACTGTTCTGGGCCCTTCGACCATGCCTCAGGACTACCTGGCCTAATGACTCCTTGCTGTTCCCAGTCCACCTGGTCGTGCTGCTGCTCCAGTTTCAACTGTTCTGGGCCCTAGGACCATGCCTCAGGACTACCTGGCCTAATGACTCCTTGCTGTTCCCAGTCCACCTGGTCGTGCTGCTGCTCCAGTTTCAACTGTTCTGGGCCCTAGGACCATGCCTCAGGACTACCTGGCCTAATGACTCCTTGCTGTTCCCAGTCCACCTGGTCGTGCTGCTGCTCCAGTTTCAACTGTTTTGCCTGGTACCTTGTCACTGGAACTGCTGTCTCGAACTCTGAATGATGGGCTATGAAAAGCCAACTGACATGTATTCTTGAGGTGCTGACCTGTTGTACCCTCGACAACCACTGTGATTATTATCATCATCATCATCTGACCGTGCTACACCACACAGCTCCTCAGACCCGGCCTTGGTCAGCAGTCCCAGCAACTGATGCCAACCGCTTCATGGGATCGAACCCCCCCCCCCTTAACTAACTAGTAGTCAAACTTTCCAATAGACTTTCAACATTTTCCAAAACAACAAACCGAGTGTCGCCATTTTCCTCAACAGGGTAGATATTTGTTGAAGTTTTGTCAGGTGATTAACATTTTCACTATTGGAACCCAGTTACAAATAAGGGAATATGGAAGATTTTTGAGACAAACTCATTCACTCGTTGGTTATAGTTCATTGGGGAGCGAGACAAAACACAAAACTGAAACCAAACGGTACGAAACCCCTCTTTATTCTGCCTCACTCCAAACTGTATCGTATACACATGGCATGCCACATCAATACAGGAACAATCGATAACACTTCGAAACTGCTCTGAAAATGGGAGGTAACAAAAAGCATGGAAAAAAAACTAGAGATTAAAAGAAAAGATCCATGTAAATAGATTAAATCTGTTTATTTTTGTAGACTTGGGGGAAAAAAAGTGACACATACTGTAAGTAGATAACAGCTCTGCAGTCTAAGAGGCTAAAGGGGTGAAGTTTCCCCCTATAGTTACAGACCTAGAATCAGTTTCTCTCTTTCCCCCCACCTCCCCAATCCAAACCTCAACCGTTTGTGGTTGACCCAAGATCAGCGTCTAGGAGGCAACTCCACCTCTAGTGAACCGTGCAGGTTCTGAACTGCCCTGAAATCAGGTACGAAAGAAATCCAGTCTGTTGTTGATGGGGAAACCAGATTCAGTATTTCAACAAATCTAAGTCTTACGAGACAATGTGGCCCGGAAAAGGAGTGGACTTCAGATCCGTATGAGGGAGAACCAACGTAAGATTTATTTATATAAAAAACAATTCAAAGTACGACTTTGCACATACAAATGAAAAGGTGGACAACTTTCTTCAAAGAGAGAAAAGTAGCCTTCTCTTAATATTTCCTATCAGTTTTAAAATGGACAGTCTAGTGTACACACTCTGTCCCCTCTCTCACATACCTCACCTCACATCCTTCCCTCTCACACTACTCAAATACACACTTACCTCACATCCCTCACCTCACATCCCTCACCTCACATCCTTCCTCTCACACTACTCAAACACACACTTACCTCACATCCTTCCCTCTCACACTACTCAAACACACACTTACCTCACATCCTTCCCTCTCACACTACTCAAACACACACTTACCTCACATCCCTCACCTCACATCCCTCCCTCTCACACTACTCAAACACACACTTACCTCACATCCCTCACCTCACATCCCTCCCTCTCACACATCTCTCCCTCAAACACACACTTACCTCACATCCCTCCCTCTCACACATCTCTCACACACACTTACCTCACATCCTTCCCTCTCACACTACTCAAACACACACTTACCTCACACACTACTCAAATACACACTTACCTCACATCCTTCCCTCTCACACACTTACCTCACATCCTTCCCTCTCACACTACTCAAACACACACTTACCTCACATCTCACACACACACACACTTACCTCACATCCTTCCCTCTCACACTACTCAAACACACACTTACCTCACACACTACTCAAATACACACTTACCTCACATCCCTCCCTCTCACACTACTCAAATACACACTTACCTCACATCTCTCACACACACTTACCTCACATCTCACACACACACACACACTTACCTCACATCTCACACACACTTACCTCACATCTCACACACACTTACCTCACATCTCACACACACTTACCTCACATCTCACACACACACACACACTTACCTCACATCTCACACACACACACACACTTACCTCACATCTCACACACACACACACACACTTACCTCACATCTTACACACACACACACACACACACACACACTTACCTCACATCTTACACACACACACACTTACCTCACATCTTACACACACACACACACACACACACACAGGTAGAATGGCCAACCAACACATGCAGGTGGTTCTGACTGACTGAGGGGTTAGGCTATTAGATCATTAGACCAATCCTCTTCCTGTAGTTCATTAGACCACGGCCCCTCTTCCTGTAGTTCATTAGACCAAGCCCTTCCTCTTCCTGTAGTTCTTTAGATCAAGCCCCTCCTCTTCTTGTAGTCCTCCAGGTTGAGAGACCTACGTGGAGCACCGTCCTTCACTGCCAGGGTGTTGGCGCTCACTGACAGAGACTTGGCTTCTGAAACACACCAGAGGAACAGCATTACTATGACACATCCTGTTGTTACAGCTCAGGGTGAAGTTGAATAATTTTGCACGCCCAATTTTTCAGTTTTTGATTTATTAAAAAAGTTTGAAATATCCAATAAATGTCGTTCCACTTCATGATTGTGTCCCACTTGTTGTTGATTCTTCACAAAAAAATACAGTTTAATATCTTTATGTTTGAAGCCTGAAACGTGGAAAAAGGTCGCAAAGTTCAAGGGGGCCGAATACTTTCGCAAGGCACTGTATCACTTTTGCCTTATGGCAAGGTGCTCCATCATGCTGGAAAAGGCATTGTTCATCACCAAACTGTTCCTGGATGGTTGGGAGATGTTGCTCTCTGAGGATGTGTTGGTACCATTCTTTATTCATGGCTGTGTTCTTTCGCAAAATTGTGAGTGAGCCCACTCCCTTCGCTGAGAAGCAACCCCACACATGAATGTTCTCAGGATGCTTTACTGTTGGCATGACACAGGACTGAAGGTAGCGCTCACCTTGTCTTCTCCGGACAAGCTTTTTTCCAGATGCCCCAAACAATCAGAAAGGGGATTCATCAGAGAAAATGACTTTACCCCAGTCCTCAGCAGTCCAATCCCTGTACCTTTTGTAGAATATCAGTCTGTCCCTGATGTTTTTCCTGGAGAGAAGTGGCTTCTTTGCTGCCCTTCTTGACACCAGGCAATCCTCCAAAAGTCTTTGCCTCACTATGCGTGCAGATGCACTCACACCTGCCTGCTGCCATTCCTGAGCATGCTCTGTACTGGTGGTGCCCCGATCCCGCAGCTGAAAACTTTAGGAGACGGTCCTGGCGCTTGCTGGACCTTCTTAAGCGCCCTGAAGCCTTCTTCACAACAATTGAACCGCTCTCCTTGAAGTTCCTGATGATCCGATAAATGGTTGATTTAGGTGCAATCTTACTGGCAGCAATATCCTTGCCTGTAAAGTCCTTTTTGTGCAAAGCAATGATGACGGCACGTGTTTCCTTTCAGGTAACCATGGTTGACAGAGGAAGAACAGTGATTCCAAGCACCACCCTCCTTTTGAAGCTTCCAGTCTGTTATTCAAACTCAATCAGCATGACAGAGTGATCTCCAGCCTTGTCCTCGTCAACACTTAGCTGTGTTATCAAGAGAATCACTGACATGATGTCAGCTGGTCCTTTTGTGGCAGGGCTGAAATGCAGTGGAAATGTTTTTGGGGGATTCAGTTCATTTGCATGGCAAAGAGGGACTTCGCAATTAATTGCAATTCATCTGATCACTCTTCATAACATTCTGGAGTATATGCAAATTGCCATCATACAAACAGAGGCAGCAGACTTTGTGAAAATTCATGTGTGTCATTCAAAACTTTTGGCAACGTCTGTACACTTTAGCCAAAGACATTTAAACTCAGTTTCACAATTCCTGACATTTAATCCTAGTAAAAATTCCCTGTCTTAGGTCAGTTAGGATCACCACTTTAGTTTAAGAATGTGAAATGTCAGAATAATAGTAGACAGAATTATTTATTTCAGCGTTTATTCCTTTCATCACATTCCCAGTGGGTCAGAAGTTTACATACACTCAAATAGTATTTGGTAGCATTGACTTTATATTGTTTAACTTGGGTCAAACGTTTCAGGTAGCCTTCCACAAGCTTCCCACAATAAGTTGGGTGAATTTTGGCCCATTCCTCCTGACAGAGCTGGTGTAACTGAGTCAGGTTTGGCCCAATCCTCCTGACAGAGCTGGTGTAACTGAGTCAGGTTTGGCCCATTCCTCCTGACAGAGCTGGTGTAACTGAGTCAGGTTTGGCCCATTCCCCATGACAGAGCTGGTGTAACTGAGTCAGGTTTGTAGGCCTCCTTGCTCATGCTTTTTCAGTTCTGCCCACAAAGTTGCACAAACACATTTACTAATTTCCATTCAAATCTGCTGCTGATGGTCATGAGCAGAGCCTCTCTGAGCTGTGTCTGAGCTGTGTGTCTGAGCTGTGTGTCTGAGCTGTGTGTCTGAGCTGTGTGTCTGAGCTGTGGTCACTGATCTACACACAATACCCCAATAATGTAAAAGTGGAATTCGGTTTTCATTAAATTAATAAATGAAAAAAAGACACTGAAATGTCTTGAGTCAAGAAGTATTCAACCTCTGTTATGGCCTAAATAAGTTCAGGAGTAAAAATGATACTTAACAAGTCACAACTGAGTTGGTAGAAAATAGTGCTTTCATCGGCAGGGTTGTGGGTTCGATTCCCACGGGGGGGGGGAGGCAGTATATAAAAAAAATTAAAGTATGTAAATGTACTCAATATTGCCTCTCTGGATAAGAGCATCTGCTAAATGGCATTAAATTTATACACTATATACCGTTCAAAAGAAGAAAAAAAAGCACATTTTTGGTCCATTAAAATAACATCAAATTGATCAGAAACACAGTGTAGACATTAATGTTGTAAATGACTATTGTAGCTGGAAATTGAAGATTTTTTATGGAATATCTACATAGGTGTACAGAGGCCCATTATCAGCAACCATCACTCCCGTGTTCCTATGGCACGTTGTGTTCGCTAATCCAAGTTTATCATTTAAAAAAGGCTAATTGATCATTAGAAAACTCTTTTGCAATTATGTTAGCACAGCTGAAAACTGTTGTGCTAATTAAAGAAGCAATAAAACTGTCCTTCTTTAGACTTGGAGTATCTGGAGCATCAGCATTTGTGGGTTCGATTACAAGCTCAAAATGGCCAGACACAAAGTACTTTCTTCTGAAACTCGTCATTCTATTCTTGTTCTGAGAAATGAAGGCGATTCCATGCGAAAAATTGCCAAGAAACTGAAGATCACGTACAAAGCTGTGTACCACTCCCTTCACAGAACAGCACAAACTGGCTCTAACCAGAATAGAAAGAGAAGTGGGGAGGCCCCAGTGCACAACTGAGCAAGGGGGCAAGTACATTAGAAAAAACAGATGCCTCACAAGTCCTCAACTGGCAGCTTCATTAAATAGTACCTCTAAAACACCAGTCTCAACTTCAACAGTGAAGAGGCGACTCCAGGATTCCCTAATCAATCTAACCACAATACCCCATAGTGACGTCACAATACCCCATAGTGAAGTCACAATACATCATAATAACAAAGTGAAAACAGGTTTTCAGAAATGTATGCACATTTATTAAAAATTAAAAACAGAAATACCTTATTTACATAAGTATTCAGACCCTTTACTCAGTACTTTATTGAAGCACCTTTGGCAGCGATTACAGCCTTGAGTCTTCTTTGGTTTGACGCCACAAGCTTGGCACACCTGTATTTGGGGAGTTTCTCCCATTCTTCTCTGCAGATCCTCTCCAGCTCTGTCAGGTTGGATGGGGAGCGTCGCTGCACAACTATTTTCAGGTCTCTTCAGAGATGTTCGATCAGGTTCAAGTCCGGGCTCTGGCTGGGCCACTCAAGGACATTCAGACTTATCCTGAAGTTGTCTTGGCTGTGTGCTTTGTGTCGTTGTCCTGTTGGAAAGTGAACCCCAGTCTGAGGTACTGAGCAAGCTTTCATCAAGGATCTCTCTGCACTTTCGTCTTTCCTTCAATCTTTACTAGTCTCTCAGTCCCTGCCGCTGAAAAACATCCCCACAGCATGATGCTGCCACCACCATGCTTCACTGTAGGGATGGTGCCAGGAATCCTCCAGACGTGACGCTTGGCATTCAGGCCAAAGAGTTCAATCTTGGTTTCATCAGATCAGAGAATCTTGTTTCTGAGAGTTCTTTAGGTGTTTTTTGGCTAATTCTAAGCAGGCTGTCATGGAGGCCACTTCTCAGTAAAAGGCACGTCTGGCCAAATCTATCATGAAGGTCTGATTGGTGGAGAGCTGCAGAGATGTTTGTCCTTCTGGAAGGTTCTCCCATCTCCACAGAGGCACTCTGGAGCTCTGTCAGAGTGACCATCGGGTTCTTGGTCACCTTCCTGACCAAGCCTCTTCTCCCCTGATTGCTCAGTTTGGCCAGATGGCCAGCTCTTGGAAGAGTCTTGGTGGTTCCAAACTTCTTCTATTTAACAATGACGGAAGCCACTGTGACCTTGGGGACTGACGCGTATCGGATGAATTTTTACATTCCTAATGCACTGATGCTGCTTTGTAGTATACCATATACTTACATATGGTCTAGCAGCACCACTACCGACCCCACACTCCCCTGGAGACGGGGGTTCGACCCGTGAACCCACCACTTTATGCTCGTTTACATATGAACTTCACCTGCGTTGGGAACCTGTAGGTCAATCTTGACGTCAAAGTCGTGGACTTTAAAGAGGTCCTCTGATAGGTCGCTGGTGTTCTTTGTCGGGTCGATGACTTTGAGAGCAGCCTGTCCTGCTCCCCTGCCCATCTCAAACTCCAAGTCCATCTCTTTGCCTGACCCTTCTCCGTACTTCTCATTGAGGTGTTGGAGGATAGCTGCATGGACTGAAGGGTCTCTGGCCTGCCAAAACACAAAGACAGACAGACACACAAGTTCATCTGAATATTATAATATTGTACAGCATGGCTGCATCCCAAATGGCACCCTACATAGAGACTTACGTTAGACAAAGAGCGAGAGAGACAGAGAGCGAGAGAGACAGAGAGCGAGAGAGACAGAGAGCGAGAGAGACAGAGACGAGACACCATGGTAGAGACAGTTAGACACCATGGTAGAGACAGAGACTTACGTTAGACAGACAGACTTACGTTAGACACCATGGTAGAGACAGACAGACTTACGTTAGACACCATGGTAGAGACAGACACACTTACGTTAGACAGAGACAGAGAGACAGAGACAGACTTACGTTAGACACCATGGTAGAGACAGACAGACTTACGTTAGACACCATGGTAGAGACAGACAGACTTACGTTAGACACCATGGTCGGTTTGCACTGTCGTCTAGTAAACGGGTCCATCTGCATCTTGGCATTCTGTCCTTCAGCCTGAAAGATAAATAGTATATATAATATAGTCATAATAATAATAAAAAATGTAGCGTAACAATGAGTCGTAATAAGCAATAGAATATAAATGTACACTGAATAAAAATATAAACTCAACATGTAAAGTGTTGGTCCCATGAGCTGAAATAAAAGATCCCAAAAATGTTCCATATTTGCACATAAAGCTTATGTCTCTCAAATATTTCTTTCAAATTCTGTGCACAAATGTGTTTACATCCCTGTTAGTGAGCATTTCTCCTTTGTCAAGATAATTCCTCCACCTGACAGGTGTGGCATATCAATAAGCTGATTAAACAGCATGATCATTACAGGTGCACCTTGTGCTGGGGACAATAAAATGCCACTCTAAAATGTGCAGTTATGTCACAAAACACAATGCCACAGATGTCTCAAGTTTTGGGGAGTGTGCATCTACCTGACAGGAAAATCAAGAAGATGATTAAACAGCATGAGCATTACACAGGTGCACCTCAAAATCAAATGTTATTTGTCACATGCGCTCAATACAACACAGGTATTGTTATTTGTTATTAAGGTTCCTTACAGTGAAATGCTTCCTAACCTGACAAGCCCTTAACCAACAACGCACTTAAGAAAGTATTTACTCAAATAAACTGAAGTAAATATAAAACCAAAATAGAACAATAAATAATTAAGGCACAACTATAAAATAGTAGTAATAGGGACAAAAGGCCACTAAAATGTGCAACACAACACCACAGAAGTTTCAAGTTGAGGGAGCGTGCAATTGGCACGCTGACTGCAGGAATGTCCACCAGAGCTGTTGCCAGATCATTGAATGTTCATTTCTCTACCATAAGCCGCCTCCAACGTCATTTTAGAGAATTGAGCAGTACGTCCAACCAGCCTCACAACAGCAGACCGTGTGCCCAGGACCTCCACATTCGGCTTCTTCATCTGCGGGATCATCTGAAACCAGCCCCCCGGACAGCTGATGAAACTGTGGGTTTGCACAACCAAAGAACACAACCGTACAACCGAAGAAATTTTGCACAAACTGTCAGAAACCGTCACGGGGAAGCTCATCTGTGTGCTCGTCGTCCTCGCCGGGATCTTGACCTGACTGAAGTTCCACGTCGTAACCGACTCCAATGCTCACCTTCAATGACCACTGTCACGCTGGAGAAGTGTGCTCCTCACGGATGAATCCCGGTATCAACTGTACCTGGCAGATGGTGTGTATGGCACCTTGTGGGTAAGCGGTTTGCTGATGTCAACGTTGTAAACAGAGTGCCCCATGGTGGAGGTGGGGTTATGGTATGGGGCAGGCGTAAGCTACGGACAACAAACACAATTGCATTTTATCGATGGCAATTTGAATGCAGAGAGATACCGTGATGAGATCCTGAGGCCCATTGTCGTGCCATTCATCCACCACCATCACCTCATGTTTCAGCATGATAACACACAGTCCCATGTTGCAAAGATCTGTACACAATTCCTGGAAGCTGAAAATATCCCAGTTCTTCCATGGCCTGCATACTCACCAGACATGTCACCCATTGAGCATGTTTGGGATGCTCTGGATCGACGTGTATCAACGTGTACGACAGAGCATTACAGTTCCCGCCAATATCCAGCAATTTTGCACACAAATTGAAGAGGAGTGGGACAACATTCCACAGACCACAATCAACAGCCTGATGAACTCTTATGTGAAGGAGATGTGTCCCACTGCATGAGGTAAATGGTCACACCAGATACTGACTGGTTTTCTGATCCACACCAGATACTGACTGGTTTTCTGATCCACACCAGATACTGACTGGTTTTCTGATCCACACCAGATACTGACTGGTTTTCTGATCCACACCAGATACTGACTGGTTTTCTGATCCACACCAGATACTGACTGGTTTTCTGATCCTGATCCACCAGATACTGACTGGTTTTCTGATCCACACCAGATACTGACTGGTTTTCTGATCCACACCAGATACTGACCACACCAGATGGTTTTCTGATCCACACCAGATACTGACTGGTTTTCTGATCCACACCAGATACTGACTGGTTTTCTGATCCACACCAGATACTGACTGGTTTTCTGATCCACACCAGATACTGACTGGTTTTCTGATCCACACCAGATACTGACTGGTTTTCTGATCCACACCAGATACTGACTGGTTTTCTGATCCACACCAGATACTGACTGGTTTTCTGATCCACACCAGATACTGACTGGTTTTCTGATCCACACCCATACCTTTTATTTTAAAGGCATCTGTGACCAACAGATGGCCATCTGTATTCTTCCCAGTCATGTGAAATCCATAGATTAGGGGCTAATTTATTTATTTCAATTGACTGATTTCTTTATATAGACTGTAACTCAGTAAAAATTTTGAAATTGCTGCATGTTGCGTTTCTATTTTTTGTTCAGTATATAAGTATATTTAAAACAAAAACAAAACTTTAACGGATTAAAAACATAATTGCGCTGCAATGATAGGTATTTAGTTCAGGTATTTAGTTCAGATGGAGGCTGGGATACTTACGACTAGAGCCTTCTCAGACTCCACGATGTTCCAGCTACGATTCCTCTGGTTGATGTAGCTGGAGGAGACAGATGGACAGAGAGGTTTAGAGACAGATGGACAGAGAGGTTTAGAGACATCCGGAGAAAACAGATGGACAGAGAGGTTTAGAGACAGATGGAGGTTATTCAGAAAGTATTCAAACCCCTTGACTTTCTCCACTTTGTTACGTTACAGCCTTATTCTAAAATAATTATTCATCAATCTACGCACGATACCCAATAATGACAAAAGTAAAAAACAGTTTTTTTTTAGAATGTTGGCAAATTTATAAAATAAAAATCTCAAACTGAAATATCACATTTCCATAAACATTCAGACCCTTTAGTCAGTACTTTGTTGAAGCACCATAGGTAGTGATTACAGCCTCCAGTCTCAGGGATAATCACTGCGCCACTAAGCAGTTAGCGCCACTAAGCAGTTAGCGCCACTAAGCAGTTAGCGCCACTAAGCAGTTAGCTCCACTAAGCAGTTAGCGCCACTAAGCAGTTAGCGCCACTAAGCAGTTAGCGCCACTAAGCAGTTAGCTCCAGTTAGCAGTTAGCTCCAGTTAGCAGTTAGCTCCAGTTAGCAGTTAGCTCCAGTTAGCAGTTAGCTCCAGTTAGCAGTTAGCGCCAGTTAGCAGTTAGCGCCAGTTAGCAGTTAGCTCCAGTTAGCAGTTAGCTCCAGTTAGCAGTTAGCGCCAGTTAGCAGTTAGCGCCAGTTAGCAGTTAGCTCCAGTTAGCAGTTAGCTCCAGTTAGCAGTTAGCTCCAGTTAGCAGTTAGCGCCAGAAACGACCTTCAAACTGCACGCAGAGACATAAAATAGTATCCACGAGCTCATCGGACTCCGGGTAAGTTGCAAAATTGCCTAAAAATGTTGAAAATATCCCGTTTAACATGTTGTGAGGATGACACTTAATTCAATGTTTCTTCACCTTTAAAAAAAACATTGTAAAAGTGAGGTTTACCTCATGCGTGTTTCATTGGATCTTACTATACAAACATTGCTATGTACGTACATTCATCACCCCCCCCCCCCCAAAAAGCTCCGTTTCACAAGCGATGCACTTCTACTCAGGTCGTTGTACGAACAGTTTTCAAATCGAAGACACTAAAACAAGTGAAGTTCATTATAATAAAAAAATCTAATATGATTATTGTGTTCACCTGATGGCAGAGATGTTTTTGGTCCTCTGTCTGTCCAGATGCTCGGCCCTCTCCTCCAACTCATTCAGCTGGTCCTGGATCTCTTTGGCTCGGTCTCCTTCTCCACTCTCCTCAGCCATGGCCTGGAGGAAGACACAAGTCAAGTTGTCATGCAACAGGATACACATGGAATGCTGACCTGCAGGTTCAAGGTGGACACCACATGAACAGTAAATGGAATCAGAAAGTACAACTATGGAATCAACAGAGTGCACACACACACCGTACACACACACACCGTACACACACCGTACACACACACACCGTACACACACCGTACCCACACACACACACCGTACACACACCGTACCCACACACACACCTTACCCCCACACACACACACCGTACCCACACACACACCGTACCCACACACACACGCACCGTATCCACACACACACGCACCGTACCCACACACGCACCGTACCCACACACGCACCGTACCCACACACGCACCGTACCCACACACGCACCGTACCCACACACGCACCGTACCCACACACGCACCGTACCCACACACGCACCGTACCCACACACGCACCGTACCCACACACGCACCGTACCCACACACGCACCGTACCCACACACGCACCGTACCCACACACGCACCGTACCCACACACGCACCGTACCCACACACGCACCGTACCCACACACGCACCGTACCCACACACGCACCGTACCCACACACGCACCGTACCCACACACGCACCGTACCCACACACACACACACACACGCACCGTACCCACACACACACCGTACCCACACACACACCGTACCCACACACACACCGTACCCACACACACACCGTACCCACACACACACACACACACACACACACACACACACACACACCGTACACACACACACACACACGCACCGTACACACACACGCACCGTACACACACACGCACCGTACACACACACGCACCGTACCCACACACGCACCGTACCCACACACACCGTACACACACACACACACCGTACCAACACACACACACACCGTACCAACACACACACACACACACACACCGTACCAACACACACACACACCGTACCCACACACCTTACCCACACACACACACCGTACCCACACACCGTACCCACACACACACACCGTACCCACACACACATTAAAGCACACACACCGTACCCACACACCGTACCCACACACACACACACCGTACCCACACACACACACACCGTACCCACACACACACACACCGTACCCACACACACACACACCGTACCCACACACACACACACCGTACCCACACACACACCGTACCCACACACCGTACCCACACACACACCGTACCCACACACACACCGTACCCACACACCGTACCCACACACACACCGTACCCACACACACACACACATTAAAGCACACACACCGTACCCACACACCGTACCCACACACCGTACACCCACACACACCGTGCACCCACACACACCGTGCACCCACACACACCGTGCCCACACACACCGTGCACCCACACACCGTACCCGCACACACACACACCGTACCCGCACACACACACACCGTACCCGCACACACACACACCGTACCCGCACACACACACACCGTACCCGCACACACACACCGTACCCGCACACACACACACCGTACCCGCACACACACACACCGTACCCGCACACACACACACCGTACCCGCACACACACACACCGTACCCGCACACACACACACCGTACCCGCACACACACACACACGTACCCGCACACACACACACCGTACCCGCACACACACACACCGTACCCGCACACACACACACCGTACCCGCACACACACACCGTACCCGCACACACACACCGTACCCGCACACACACACCGTACCCGCACACACACACCGTACCCGCACACACACACCGTACCCGCACACACACACCGTACCCGCACACACACACCGTACACGCACACACACACCGTACACGCACACACACACCGTACCCGCACACACACACCGTACCCACACACCGTACCCACACCGTACCCACACCGTACCCACACCGTACCCACACCGTACCCACACCGTACCCACACCGTACCCACACCGTACCCACACACACACACACACACCGTACCCACACACACACACACACACACCGTACCCACACACACACCGTACACACACACACACCGTACACACACACCGCACCCAGGAGATGTTAATTTATACCTTATCTTTGAGTAGTGATGTTTTCTTCATGGCGTAGTTGGAAGGAGCCTTTCTGAATCTGTCTTTCTCTTTAACAATCTGTGGATCAACAAACAAGGTCAAAGTTCAACACTATAATGATCATTAATACGGCACTGAATAGGGACGACCGGGAAAAAAGCCTGAACAAATGAGACCAATATTACATCCCCAATGGCACCCTATCCCCTATATAGAGAACTACTTTAGACCAGAGCCCTATCCCCTATATAGAGAACTACTTTAGACCAAAGCCCTATCCCCTATATAGAGAACTACTTTAGACCAGAGCCCTATCCCCTATATAGAGAACTACTTTAGACCAGAGCCCTATCCCCTATATAGAGAACTACTTTAGACCAAAGCCCTATCCCCTATATAGAGAACTACTTTAGACCAAAGCCCTATCCCCTATATAGAGAACTACTTTAGACCAAAGCCCTATCCCCTATATAGAGAACTACTTTAGACCAAAGCCCTATTCCCTATATAGAGAACTACTTTAGACCAGAGCCCTATCCCCTATATAGAGAACTACTTTAGACCAGAGCCCTATAAAGTGCACTACTTTAGACCAGAGCCCTATAAAGTACACTACTATAGACCAGAGCCCTATAAAGTACACTACTTTAGACCAGAGCCCTATAAAGTGCACTACTATAGACCAGAGCCCTATCCCCTATGTAGTGCACTACTTTAGACCAGAGCCCTATGAAGTGCACTACTTTAGACCAGAGCCCTATCCCCTATGTAGTGCACTACTTTAGACCAGAGCCCTATTCCCTATATAGTGCACTACTTTAGACCAAAGCCCTATTCCCTATAAAGTGCACTACTATAGACCAGAGCCCTATCCCCTATGTAGTGCACTACTTTAGACCAGAGCCCTATGAAGTGCACTACTTTAGACCAGAGCCCTATTCCCTATATAGTGCACTACTTTAGACCAGAGCCCTATTCCCTATATAGTACACTACTTTAGACCAGAGCCCTATTCCCTATATAGTACACTACTATAGACCAGAGCCCTATTCCCTATATAGTACACTACTTTAGACCAGAGCCCTATTCCCTATATAGTACACTACTTTAGACCAGAGCCCTATTCCCTATATAGTGGTACTACTATAGACCAGAGCCCTATTCCCTATATAGTGGTACTACTATAGACCAGAGCCCTATTCCCTATATAGTACACTACTATAGACCAGAGCCCTATTCCCTATATAGTGCACTACTTTAGACCAGAGCCCTATTCCCTATACAGTGCACTACTTTAGACCAGAGCCCTATTCCGTATATAGTGCACTACTTTAGACCAGAGCCCTATTCCCTATATAGTGCACTACTTTAAACCAGAGGTCTATGGGCCCTACATAAGGAATAGGGTCCCTGGTCTATAGTAGTGTACTATATAGGGAAATAAGGTGATATTTGAGACGGACAGATACTTACGTCCTCGATGTCTTTGTCGTTGAATTTGTAGTTACAAGCCTCTTTGATGGCCTGTTCCTTCTTATTGATCTCATCTAGAGTGGGAACCTGCATACTGGCTATGATCATCTGCAGACAGAGAGGAAAAAACATCAAGAGACTCTGCTCTCCGACAGGCCCGACGTAACCCGGTATGACAGAACCCTGCTTCTCCACGAGACACCCATCCAAGATCCACAACATTCATCCTTCCCAGTCACTTTGGATATTCCCTGGTCTATTGTTACAAATCTTGCCGTCTACCAGGAGGAAGAGTTCAAGCAACCATGCTCCTCTATCCACAATCAGCATGTTCCCTCCTCAAGTCAACCATCCAATCAGCATGCTCCTTCCAGTCAACTCACCGCCTCCTTCCACTTCATGAACTCGTTTTCTGTGAACTCCTGATTGGATACAAACTCCAGTCTGAAGACTCGGGTATCACCACCATGCCTAGAGGAGAGAGATTATGGGACAGGGCACAGAGAAACCGTCACAGACGAAGAGACAGAAATATCGAAACGGGAAGAGAGAGAAACAGGAAGAGAGGAGAGAGAAACAGGAAGAGATGAGGAGGAGGAGAGAAAGAGAGGAGGAGAGAGAAATAGAAACAGGAAGAGAGGAGGAGAGAGAAACAGGAAGAGGCGAGAGAAACAGGAAGAGGCGAGAGAGAGAAACAGGACGAGAAGAGAGAGAAACAGGAAGAGGTGGAGAGAAACAGGAAGACGAGAAGCCAAGGGTAGTAGCAGGTAAGAGAGAGAAACAGGAAGAGGAGAGAGAAACAGGAAGAGGAGAGAGAAACAGGAAGAGGAGAGAGAAACAGGAAGAGGAGAGAGAAACAGGAAGAAGAAAAGCCAAGGGTAGTAGCAGGTAAGAGAGAGAAACAGGAAGACGAGGTGGAGAGAAACAGGAAGAGGAGGTGGAAAGAAACAGGAGGAAGAGAAGCCAAGGGTAGTAGCAGGTAAGAGGAGAGAGAAACAGGAAGAGGAGAGAGAAACAGGAAGAGGAGAGAGAAACAGGAAGAGGAGAGAGAAACAGGAAGAGGAGAGAGAAACAGGAAGAAGAAAAGCCAAGGGTAGTAGCAGGTAAGAGAGAGAAACAGGAAGACGAGGTGGAGAGAAACAGGAAGACGAGGTGGAGAGAAACAGGAAGAAGAGAAGCCAAGGGTAGTAGCAGGTAAGAGAGAGAAACAGGAAGAGGAGAGAGAAACAGGAAGAGGAGAGAGAAACAGGAAGATGAGGTGGAGAGAAACAGGAAGACGAGGTGGAGAGAAACAGGAAGACGAGAAGCCAAGGGTAGTAGCAGGTAAGAGAGAGAAACAGGAAGACGAGGTGGAGAGAAACAGGAAGACGAGGTGGAGAGAAACAGGAAGACGAGGTGGAGAGAAACAGGAAGAAGAGAAGCCAAGGGTAGTAGCAGGTAAGAGAGAGAAACAGGAAGAGGAGAGAGAAACAGGAAGACGAGGTGGAGAGAAACAGGAAGACGAGGTGGAGAGAAACAGGAAGACGAGGTGGAGAGAAACAGGAAGACGAGAAGCCAAGGGTAGTAGCAGGTAAGAGAGAGAAACAGGAAGAGGAGAGAGAAACAGGAAGAGGAGAGAGAAACAGGAAGACGAGGTGGAGAGAAACAGGAAGACGAGAAGCCAAGGGTAGTAGCAGGTAAGAGAGAGAAACAGGAAGAGGAGAGAGAAACAGGAAGAGGAGAGAGAAACAGGAAGAGGAGAAGCCAAGGGTAGTAGCAGGTAAGAGAGAGAAACAGGAAGAGGAGAGAGAAACAGGAAGAAGAGAGAGAAACAGGAAGAAGAGAGAGAAACAGGAAGAAGAGAGAGAAACAGGAAGAAGAGAGAGAAAGTAGCAGGAAGAAGAGAGAGAAACAGGAAGAGGAGAAGCCAAAGTAGCAGGAAGAGGAGAGAGAACAGGAAGACGAGGTGGAGAGAAACAGGAAGAAGAGAAGCCAAGGGTGGTAGCAGGTAAGAGGAGAGAGAACAGGAAGACGAGGTGGAGAGAAACAGGAAGAAGAGAGAGAGAAACAGGAAGAGGAGGTGGAAAGAAACGGGAAGAAGATAAGCCAAGGGTGGTAGCAGGTAAGAGGAGAGGGAAACAGGAAGAGGAGAGAGAAACAGGAAGAAGAGAGAGAAACAGGAAGAAGAGAGAGAAACAGGAAGAAGAGAAACAGGAAGAAGAGAGAGAAACAGGAAGAAGAGAGAGAAAGAGGAAGAGGAGAAGCCAAGGGTAGTAGCAGGTAAGAGGAGAGAGAACAGGAAGACGAGGTGGAGAGAAACAGGAAGAAGAGAAGCCAAGGGTGGTAGCAGGTAAGAGGAGAGAGAACAGGAAGACGAGGTGGAGAGAAACAGGAAGAAGAGAGAGAGAAACAGGAAGAGGAGGTGGAAAGAAACGGGAAGAAGATAAGCCAAGGGTGGTAGCAGGTAAGAGGAGAGGGAAACAGGAAGAGGAGAACAGGAAGAGGAGAGAGAAACAGGAAGAGAGAGAAACAGGAAGAGGAGAAGCAAGGGTAGTAGCAGGTAAGAGAGAGAAACAGGAAGAGGGAGGAAGAAGAGAAAGAAACAGGAAGAAGAGAGAGAAGAAGAGAGAGAAACAGGAAGAAGAGAGAGAAACAGGAAGAAGAGAGAGAAACAGGAAGAAGAGAGAGAAACAGGAAGAGGAGAAGCCAAGGGTAGTAGCAGGTAAGAGGAGAGAGAACAGGAAGACGAGGTGGAGAGAAACAGGAAGAAGAGAAGCCAAGGGTGGTAGCAGGTAAGAGGAGAGAGAACAGGAAGACGAGGTGGAGAGAAACAGGAAGAAGAGAGAGAAACAGGAAGAGGAGGTGGAAAGAAACGGGAAGAAGATAAGCCAAGGGTGGTAGCAGGTAAGAGGAGAGGGAAACAGGAAGAGGAGAGAGAAACAGGAAGAGGAGAGAGAAACAGGAAGAAGAGAGAGAAACAGGAAGAGGAGAAGCCAAGGGTAGTAGCAGGTAAGAGAGAGAAACAGGAAGAAGAGAGAGAAACAGGAAGAGGAGAAGCCAAGGGTAGTAGCAGGTAAGAGGAGAGAGAAACAGGAAGAGGAGAGAGAAACAGGAAGAAGAGAGAGAGAAACAGGAAGAAGAGAGAGAGAAACAGGAAGACGAGAGAGAGAAACAGGAAGACGAGAGAGAGAAACAGGAAGACGAGAGAGAGAAACAGGAAGACGAGAGAGAGAAACAGGAAGACGAGAGAGAGAAACAGGAAGACGAGGTGGAAAGAAACAGGAAGAAGAGAAGCCAAGGGTGGTAGCAGGTAAGAGGAGAGAGAAACAGGAAGACGAGGTGGAAAGAAACAGGAAGAAGAGAAGCCAAGGTTGGTAGCAGGAAGAGGAGAGAGAAACAGGAAGAGGAGAGAGAGAGAAACAGGAAGAAGAGAAGCCAAGGGTGGTAGCAGGTAAGAGGCGAGTAGTTTTAAATGAAGGATGTCGTACTGTAACTGTAGTCCTTTGTTGGTCCGGGTCGTTCCCAACTGGTACACTTTAGCAGTCTCTACAACGTCAACTATCTCAGCCACCTTGTCACAGGGAATTACAAGAAATGCTCATTATCGAACAGAACTGACAATAGCAGAGTTAAATAGGAATAAGTTTCCCAGACACGGAGATTCACCATTGAGCAGGATTTTCAGCCTAGGACCAGGTTTAAACATGCACTCAAGCTATTAAAAAAAAATAGAATAATGAAATAACTTTTACTGTTGTAAATAATATCCCACAAACTAATACAGTAATGTACACACACATAAGGGTAAAGAAAAATATGTTTTGACCAAAATAGTTTTTGTTTTTGTTTTTTTTTTTTGACACAATTGCAAACTTCAAGGAGTAGTAGGCTGGTGCCCTCTGATGTCATCAGCCTCCATCTTGCCTGAGGAACAGAAGACGAGCAATAGAGAACTAACGAGGAAGCCTCCCCCCCCCATGCCATGTGGACCCCTGGACCACCTATTGAGATGTGCCTTTTGTTCAGTAAATCAGGTGATAAATGAGGTGCAAAAGGAGAGTGGGGTAGGACTTTAAATCTGTCTCAGGGGAAACAGCATCTGGTTACCCTGTAAACTGGTTTGCTACTACTGTTCCCGATGCCAATCCGTACGAAGCAGCCGCTGACCGTCTTCTGGAAGAACGGCATGTGGCACCAGCGCTCCAGTTTGTGGCGGGACAGACGGACGCGGTTCAGCTCGTCTGGCAGCGATACGGGCTGAGACTTTGGTGGCGTCTCCTCTTTCCTGGAAACAGCCAGAGACAGAAAACATAGAAACATTGGTCACTGATCGTTGGTCACTGATCGTTGGTCACTGATCGTTGGTCACTGATCGTTGGTCACTGATCGTTGGTCACTGATCGTTGGTCACTGATCGTTGGTCACTGATCGTTGGTCACTGATCGTTGGTCAAGCAGAAAGGTTTCAAATAGATTAAAAAATTAAATTAAAAGTTACAAGGTTACTGAAATGGGATTTCTTAGACCAACTAAATCTTCAAGAGCAAATTCAACAGAGTAATTTAGACCTATTAAGGAACTAGTCATTAGACTTAAGGAACTAGTCATTTGCAGTGTTTGACATCGAGCTCCAGTACTACCAGGAACACTTTAATAAAAAAATATAATAAAATAAACCCACAGCTGATGGATAGATACTCACTCTTCGTCTTCGGAATAAGATGAAGAGCGTGAACTGCGATCGCTCTTTACTGAGGATTTGTCTTCATCCTCCTCCTCTTCCTCCTCCTCGTCGTCAGAGTACACCTCGCTGGTCTTCAGGGGCTGCCGTTTCGCCAGGAGCTCCGCTGTCCTCGTTTTCTTCTTCTCTCTCTCCGCTTTCAGTTCCTCCATGGCCTGAGACTTTTTATCCAGCTTCTCATCCCGTTTAGTTCTCCTCTCCTTGTTGTGGGACATAACCTACAGGAGAATGTAGTCACAATGTACAATGTACCTGTAAGGACTATGGAACACAATGTGGTGTGTTTTGTTTAAAAATATATGACTTTCTCCACATTGTGTTACATTACAGCCTAATTCTAAAATTGATTAAATAATTTTTCCCCCCTCATCAATCTACACACAATACCCCATAATGGCATCACAATACCCCATAATGACATCACAATACCCCATAATGACATCACAATACCCCATAATGACATCACAATACCCCATAATGGCAAAGCGGAAACAGTTTTTGTTTAGAACTTTTAGCAAATATATTTTAAAAAACAAACAGAAATAGCTTATTTACATAAGTATTCAGAACCTTTGCTTTGAGACTTAAAATTTAGCTCAGGTTCCTGGTTCCATTGATCATCCTTGAGATGTTTCTACAACTTGATTGGAGTCCATCTGTGGTAAATGCAATTGATTGGACATGATTTGGAAAGGCACACACTTGTCTATATTACATTTACATTACATTTAAGTCATTTAGCAGACGCTCTTATCCAGAGCGACTTACAAATTGGTGCATTCACCATTGAGCAGCATATAAGGTCCCACAGTTGACATGGTTTGGTTTTTTGTGCTCTGAAATAATTGTGTCGAGGCACAGATCTGTGGAAGACTACTAATACATGTCTGCCGCATTGAAGGTCCCAAAGAACACAGTGGCCTCCATCATTGTTAAATGAAAGAAGTTTGGAACCACCAAGACTCTTCCTAGAGCTGGCAGCCCGCCAAACTGAGCAATCAGGGGAGAAGAGGCTTGGTAAGGGAGGTGACCAAGAACCCGATGGTCACTCTGACAGAGCTCCAGAGTTCCTCAGTGGAGATGGGAGAACCTTCCAGAAGGACAACCATCTCTGCAGCATTCCACCAATCAGGCCTTTATGGTAGAGTGGTCAGATGGAAGCCACTCCTCAGTAAAAGGCACATTACAGTCCGCTTAGAGTTTGCCGAAAGGCACATAAAGACTCTCAGACCATGAGAAACAAGATTCTCTGGTCTGATGAAACCAAGATTGAACTCCTTGGCCTGAATGCCAAGTGTCATGTCAGGAGGAAACCTGGCACCATGATCAAATCAAATCAAATTTTATTTGTCACATACACATGGTTAGCAGATGTTAATGCGAGTGTAGCGAAATGCTTGTGCTTCTAGTTCCGACAATGCAGTGATAACCGACAAGTAATCTAACTAACAATTCCAAAACTACTGTCTTATACACAGTGTAAGGGGATAAGGAACATGTACATAAGGATATATGAATGAGTGATGGTACAGAGCAGCATACAGTAGATGGTATCGAGTACAGTATATACATATGAGATGAGTGTGTAGACAAAGTAAACAAAGTGGCATAGTTAAAGTGGCTAGTGATACATGTGTTACATAAGGATGCAGTCGATGATGTAGAGTACAGTATATACATATGCATATGAGATGAATAATGTAGGGTAAGTAACATTATATAAGGTAGCATTGCTTAAAGTGGCTAGTGATATATTTACATCATTTCCCATCAATTCCCATTATTAAAATGGCTGGAGTTGGGTCAGTGTCAATGACAGTGTGTTGGCAGCAGCCACTCAGTGTTAGTGGTGGCTGTTTAACAGTCTGATGGCCTTGAGATAGAAGCTGTTTTTCAGTCTCTCGGTCCCAGCTTTGATGCACCTGTACTGACCTCGCCTTCTGGATGATAGCGGGGTGAACAGGCAGTGGTTCGGGTGGTTGATGTCCTTGATGATCTTTATGGCCTTCCTGTAACAACGGGTGGTGTAGGTGTCCTGGAGGGCAGGTAGTTTGCCCCCGGTGATGCGTTGTGCAGTCCTCACTACCCTCTGGAGAGCCTTACGGTTGAGGGCGGAGCAGTTGCCGTACCAGGCGGTGATACAGCCCGCCAGGATGCTCTCGATTGTGCATCTGTAGAAGTTTGTGAGTGCTTTTGGTGACAAGCCGAATTTCTTCAGCCTCCTGAGGTTGAATAGGCGCTGCTGCGCCTTCTTCACGATGGCAGCATCATCATGCTGTGGGGGATGTTTTTCAGTGGCAGGGACTGGGAGACTAGTCGGGATCGAGGGAAAGATTAACAGAGCAAAGTACAGAGAGAGATCCTTGTTGAAAACCTGCTCCAGAGCACTCAGGACCTCAGAATGGGGTGAAGGTTCACCTTCCAACAGGACAACGACCCTAAGCACAGAGACTAGACAAAGCAGGAGTGGCTTCGGGACAAGTCTCTGAATGTCCTTGAGTTGCCCAGCCTTGAACCCAATCGAACATCTCTGAAGAGACCTGAAAATAGCTGTGCAGCGATGCTCCCCATCCAACCTGACAGTGATGTCATTGTGGGGCATTGCGATGTCATTATGGGGCATTGTGATGTCATTATGGGGCATTGTGATGTAGATTGCTGAGTAACAAACAATGTAATCCATTTTAGAATAAGGCTGTAACGTAACAAAATGGGGAAAAAGTCAAGGGGTCTGAATACTTTCCAAATGCACTGTAACTCTCACACACGTGCTGCTGCTAATATGATCTTTATTCTACTCTTATTATTATCTATCCTGATGTCTAGTCTCTTTACCCTGCCTTCATGTACATATCTACCTCAAATACCTTATTATTATCTATCCTGATGCCTAGTCACTTTACCCTGCCTTCATGTACATATCTACCTCAAATACCTTATTATTATCTATCCTGATGCCTAGTCACTTTACCCTGCCTTCATGTACATATCTACCTCAAATACCTTATTATTATCTATCCTGATGCCTAGTCACTTTACCCTGCCTTTATGTACATATCTACCTCAAATACCTTATTATTGTCTATCCTGATGGCTAGTCACTTTACCCTGCCTTCATGTACATATCTACCTCAAATACCTTATTATTATCTATCCTGATGCCTAGTCACTTTACCCTGCCTTCATGTACATATCTACCTCAAATACCTTATTATTATCTATCCTGATGCCTAGTCACTTTACCCTGCCTTCGCGTACATATACTCTAATACCTTATTATTATCTATCCAGATATTTAGTCACTTTACCCTGCCTTCATGTACATATACTCTAATACCTTATTATTATCTATCCTGATGCCTAGTCACTTTACCCTGCCTTCATGTACATATCTACCTCTAATACCTTATTATTATCTATCCAGATATTTAGTCACTTTACCCTTCCTTCATGTACATATACTCTAATACCTTATTATCATCTATCCAGATATTTAGTCACTTTACCCTGCCTTCGCGTACATATACTCTAATACCTTATTATTATCTATCCAGATATTTAGTCACTTTACCCTGCCTTCATGTACATATACTCTAATACCTTATTATTATCTATCCAGATATTTAGTCACTTTACCCTGCCTTCATGTACATATACTCTAATACCTTATTATTATCTATCCAGATATTTAGTCACTTTACCCTGCCTTCATGTACATATCTACCTCAAATACCTTATTATTATCTATCCTGATGCCTAGTCACTTTACCCTGCCTTCATGTACATATCTACCTCAAATACCTTATTATTATCTATCCTGATGCCTAGTCACTTTACCCTGCCTTCATGTACATATCTACCTCAAATACCTTATTATTATCTATCCTGATGCCTAGTCACTTTACCCTGCCTTCATGTACATATCTACCTCAAATACCTTATTATTATCTATCCTGATGCCTAGTCACTTTACCCTGCCTTCATGTACATATACTCTAATACCTTATTATTATCTATCCAGATATTTAGTCACTTTACCCTTCCTTCATGTACATATACTCTAATACCTTATTATTATCTATCCAGATATTTAGTCACTTTACCCTGCCTTCATGTACATATACTCTAATACCTTATTATTATCTATCCTGATGCCTAGTCACTTTACCCTGCCTTCGCGTACATATCTACCTTAAATACCTTATTATTATCTATCCTGATGCCTAGTCACTTTACCCTGCCTTCATGTACATATCTATCTCAAATACCTTATTATTATCTATCCTGATGCCTAGTCACTTTACCCTGCCTTCGCGTACATATCTACCTCTATGCGTCGTACTCCTGCACAATGAGTCTTTAGAATTGTTTCCAGAAGATAAACTCACCACCTGCAGGTCCTGATGAGTCCGGTCTTCATGATGACCGGATGATCTCTCTCGTTTCTTCCGTTCTTCCTCATCCTTCTTCTTCTCTTCTTTCTCCTTCTTCTTCTTCTCTTCTTTCTCCTTCTTCTTCGCAGTCTTCAGTTTCTTTTTAATTTCAAATCTGATACAGAAGATGTTCGATTATGGGATATACATATCAAGGGATAGTCATTCACTTAAAAAAAAAAAAATTCTCCCTGTTTTCTAAAATTATATATATTTTTATTTTATTTAACTAGGCAAGTCGGTTAAGAATATATTTCTTATTTACAATGACGGCCTACCCCCGGCCAAACCCGAGCGACGCTGGTCCAATTGTGCGCCGCCCTAAGGGACTCCTAATTACAGCTCCATTGGTGATAGAGCCTGGATTTGAACCAGGGTGTCTGTAGCACTGACGCCTCTAGCACTGAGATGTAGTGCCTTAGACCACTGTGCCACTTGGGAGCCCTCTCACAATCTACTGATCAGGCAATTAGGATAATCGCGGAGATTTTCTCTCTCTCCCTCTCTCCCTCCCCTCTCTCCCTCCAAAAATATCAACTTAACATGCAACAATTTCAAATATGTTATCGAGTTACAGCTCATATAAGAAAATCTGTCAATTGATATAAATTCATTAGGCCCTAATCTATGGATTTCACATGACTGGGAACACAGAAATGCATCTGTAGGTCACAGAAACCTTTAAATAATTGTAGGGTCGTGGTGAATGAATAACGACAGTCTCAGCCCGACAACAGTCTCAACTCTCCTGCCCGACGACAGTCTGTCACAACTCTCCTGCTCATCCTCGTCTCACCTTATATTCTTCATATGAATAAATGAACGCGGCTCTGTACTCAAAGGATCACTTTTGCTTCTTAGTCCGGGACTAGGCTAAAATTTGCATCCAGGAAACTGTCCCTTATAGTTCCAACTTCCTGAAGTAGACTTACCTCCTCTTGAGCACCTCCCTCTTCTCTATCCTATTGAAGAGCTCCTGCTCCCTCTCCTTCTCCGTCATCTGCTCCAGCCGAGCCCTGTCCTCCTCGTCTCCCATCAGGTCCTCTCCGTAGTCGTCCCTGAAGACATCGTCCTCCGACGAGGAGTCTGAGCTGGAGGCAGAGCTGTTGCTCTCAGAGTCAGACACCTCACCTGGAGGAAGAGACCATTACATAATAAGAAACCCCAAGAGAGATGTTTATCTCAATGTGTCTTTCTGTGATTCATCATCTCCGATCACCTGAAAGAGACCATTACATAATAAGAAACCCCAAGAGAGATGTTTATCTCAATGTGTCTTTCTGTGATTCATCATCTCCGATCACCTGAAAGAGACCATTACATGGAGTTAGTTAGCATTATTAGTTGGTAGATACGCAATAATCAAAATGGTCAAATAGACCAAGAGTTGTTGATTGGTTTATCTCAATTAGTCTTTCAAAGATTCCTTGCATACCATCTCCTTCTCAAGTGTATATAGAATGAGAAGATCCAAGGTCTCTCCCCTCGGGTCATCCTCTCCAATGTGTTTTTAGAAGGAGCCAAGGAGAGAGGATGAGAAGTATAGAGGAAAGATGGAGGGGGGGGGTGAGCCCGGGGTTTGAGGACAACATACCCTCCTCGGGGGCAGAACTGTCAGCTGAACTGTCTCCACCAGAACTCCCGGACGACGCAGCTTTATGTGCCTTCTTCTTCGCCGCCTCTTTCTTCTTCTCTGTTGTTGTCGGTTTCCCTGGCTTAACTTTCTTCTTGACTTTAGGACCACCGGCGGTCCACTAAGTGAAAACAACATACACAGAAAAATCAGTAAACACAATGTTGTCACGTGGAGCATCAAGGACTGTATAAAAAAAATATAGTGATAATAACATGACTCTTTCATGCCACCTAGTGTAAGGGCTGGTTTCCTGGACCCAGGTCAAGCCTAGTCAGGGACTAAAACATTTCTCTAAAAAAAAAGATCCTCAGTTGAGCATGCTTCTTAGTACAGGAAACCAGCCCTAAGGAGATCAACATAGACATAGAGGAGATTCATACCTCATCGTCGCTGTCTGATGTCTCCGAGTCTGACGAGGCTGCAGGCTTACTGACTGGCTGGTCATCCTGTTGGTTATCCTGCTGGTCATCTGAGTCCACCCTCTTCCTCTTGGTGGCCAGAGACAGAAGCTCCTGGGGGCCACAGGGTGAGAGACAGAGGTGAGTGCCTGAACTACTGATAGAGTATATCAAACAGACAAAAGTGGAGAAGCTGACATCCTATTATTAAAAATAGGTGTTGTTAACAGTTCATATGGATTGAGACGGAAGGGTGCCACAGGGTGGGATACACAAGACAGAGGGGTAAGTTTAAAGCGATTGTGTCTGAAAAGGCTTACACAGTGATAAGACAATGGGCAGGTAGAATAGTGGAGGAACTTACATCCTGTACAACATATATATATATATATATTTTCAATAGTTAATATGGATTGACTTATACAGGATAAATTCTGTATGGCCTGCTCAGAGGACAGCAGAACAGGTAAATGTTACATTTTTGTTGACTAAACCTTTACAGTATATTTAGAGGCTGTTGCATGGGTGGAAGCATAGTAGTTTATCAGTCACTCGCTTTTATTATGTGGTCTTATTTTACAGTGAGAAACTTAAATTATTATATTTTAATATGGTGTTGTGTAAATATATATATGAGCCATCATTGGGTAATATACCTTCCTGTTGAAGCTTGTGTCAACGTTTAACTGTATGTTTACCAAAACAAAATGTAAATCAACAGGCCGAATTGTTGCTAGCTACCCAACTAAATTACTATCAGGAGGTATAACAGCAAAGATAGCAAATTACCAGCTTCACTGCTAAATGTAAGGCTATGCTAAATCTACGATTGACATGTCTTTTATAGCAACACCATTGGCTGTACAGAAACGGGACAGTCTATCGGACGCTAGCTGGTTAGCTAACATTAGCTAACTGTGTGTCAACATTTTAACTTCAGCTGCGCCCCTTCGGGTCATGCAGAAAGATTGCGTTATAAATCCGTAGGTCAGTGTATTATTTGATGAGCAAATTATCACAGATTATGGTCGTGGCCACATGATACTATAAACTGGAATTGATTAAAGCCAATAAAACGTCAGGCCTATGGCGCGGTGTTTTCCTCCTAAACTCCTAAGGCACAGCGAACATTACCGAGGTTTGTCAACACCGAGAGAAGGAAAACAACCCGCATAGAAACCTCCTTACTTGATCTAAATTATCATCACTGGCGCTGTCTTCGGAGTCCGAGTCGATAACGACTCGACCTTTCCGTTTCTTTACATTGACCATGATTAATAAAGCTTTATGTTTAGTCTGTGGTGGCTGTTGAACTAAAACTCCGCAGTCCTCCACAACGGGCCGATATACAACTGAACATTGTCGCAACGACTAGAGAACAAGCGGAACTAAAAAAATCACCGGCAGTGATTTCAGGTAGGACTTTTATCCGGACGGAACACAACCTTGGATTGGTACGCTTCCGTATTTAAAAAATAATTTAAAAAATAATAATAATAATCATGATTACACATTTATAAAAATCGGTTAGAGATTATACTGATTTTTATTCTACGCTACAAAGTGAAGAACACAATGCTGTTTACTTAAGGTCTGTTTGTAAATAAATTCGTAAATAAATTCGTGAGACCCGATCCAACCGGTAACGAGTTCAGTTGTCAGTCACCGGGTAAGTAACGTTAACGACAGAAGAAATAAAAACACAAACATTGCATTTCCTGCTATCAAAATGAGTTGATTGATATTGTACATTCTGTTGTTCACTTAGCTTGTCTTCATATGACTATTAACCAGAACCTGGATGTCCTGTTACAGACTGTTGATGTGGTCATCTAGCTAAATGGCTTAGTCCAAATATTTCACTAAAGGAGCCAAACGTTACTCCTTAAGTCTTTTTTGTATAAAGGGCGAATTGACTCTGTAAATCAAAACAGCCAAGTACTCATCTACATGTGTTGAAACAAATCACTATACTTTAATATCACATCAATATAATTTCTCAAACGCAAAATACACGTTTATAGTTATGTCAATAGTTTTAACCGGTCAACACAATTGCAGCAGACAGTACCTTTTTTTTTAAAGTAACACGTTTGTGGCGTACCTAGCACAGGTTGTCCACTGTCTTCCCTGTTTTCCGTAAACAAGCGCTGTAACATGGAGATGTGGCCGTGTGGGAATCCTAACCCTATAAACGGTGTGTAATCAATTTAATTGATTTCTTGCCGATATGAAATATAAGACTGAGCGTCGCGGCACAACAAAGCATACCTTTTTACAGAAGATGCTGTCGTCATCGTCATTTGTGTAATGGAACTGAGTGAGATGATCAAGGGATACCTATGGCAATGAACATGATAATGCCCTGGCTGTGACATTGTACTTGCTCCTCTTGACAGTCAACCCTTAACGACCACTTTTGTCTCCCCCCCCACCCCAACAGTAAGGCAAGAAACCAGGATTACTTTTTATGGCAGTGTCAAGAGCTACACATTTCACCCCAGCAGTGAGATTTCTTGGATCCTGCTACAAACAGAGACTCTTGACCCCACACCTATCTGTGGGATGGAGGGCTATCTCTGGAGGAGAGTACAGACGGCCAGGCCAGACACAGGACAACACCCCCATATGGAAGACGTTTGACTTCAATAAAGGTGTGGAGGGGATACGAAAGCATTTTACTCTGCTGAAGAATGAGGTTCTGGGCCGCTGGACAGGGCCAGAGGGAAAGCCACTGATTGAACATATCCTGGAACAGACCAGGGTGGTCTGGGAGTTCAGAGGGCCAGAGAGCCTGGAGCAGTGGACAGTGTCTTCAGACCAAGAGATCGGCGGGAGGAGTGAGGCCTATCTGAAGCTAGGCAGGAACAACGCTACATGTCTGATGTATGGGACCCTCTGTTCTGCTGCCCCCAGGGACGGAGAGACACGATATAGTGGATACTGCACTCTACGTTCCAAACCGCCCATGGTTAGTACTGATGTTGTCTTAATTTAGCCCGGGTGCCAGTCCGTTTCTGCCCTCTTGCCAATGAGTTGGCATGATTATACAAACAACGGTACTCAGGCTAGTCTTTCCTCCCCAGTGAGATTAAACGGCTGCCAAACATGGAGCACGTCCTTCCATCAGTGGGAAGCATGGCCATGCTGGGGAGGCAGGGTAGCCTAGTGGTTAGAGTGTAGAGGTGGCAGGGTAGCCTAGTGGTTAGAGTGTAGAGGTGGCAGGGTAGCCTAGTGGTTAGAGTGGAGGGGTGGCAGGGTAGCCTAGTGGTTAGAGTGGAGGGGTGGCAGGGTAGCCTAGTGGTTAGTGTAGAGGAGGTAGGGTAGCGTAGTGGTTAGAGTGGAGGGGCGGCAGTGTAGCCTAGTGGTTAGAGTGTAGGGGCGGCAGGGTAGCCTAGTGGTTAGAGTGTTGGACTAGTAACCGGAAGGTTGCAAGTTCAAACCCCCCTCCATCAGTTCCATGACTCATCCTTGGGAAGCATGGACATGCAAGATGTTAACCCCCCCCCAAAAAATAACATGTTTTCTCTAGGGTTCGTTTGACAGTAAGAAGCATCACGATTGGTCCAACTTCAACACCCTGCACCTGCGTATCCGTGGTGATGGGCGACCATGGATGATTAACGTCGGTGCGGAGACCTACTTCTCACACCAGAAGGACGACATGTACAGTTACTTCCTGTACACACGGGGAGGACCTTACTGGCAAGATGTCAAGGTACAGCTTAGCCAGGGACACTTTCAGTTGCAAATGACATGACATAGAGACGTTATGATTCCATAGTCTACATATTAGAGGCATGTTTAGTTTCATTACAGCCCATTTCCATCTGAACGTTGCGTTCCCAGTCTCCCTTGCTTGGTTTTGGCTTTTCGTTTAAGGAAACTGTCTTCAATGGTTTGCGTCTCACACAGCACATAGGAAATGAGCGAGGCTATCGCCGTGTGATCTTAGTTGTGACTACTATAGGACATGACCGAGGCTATCACCATGTGATCCTAGTTGTGACTATAGGACATGACCGAGGCTATCGCCGTGTGATCTTAGTTGTGACTACTATAGGACATGAGCGAGGCTATCGCCGTGTGATCTTAGTTGTGACTACTATAGGACATGACCGAGGCTATCGCCGTGTGATCTTAGTTGTGACTACTATAGGACATGACCGAGGCTATCGCCGTGTGATCTTAGTTGTGACTACTATAGGACATGACCGAGGCTATCGCCGTGTGATCTTAGTTGTGACTACTATAGGACATGAGCGAGGCTATCGCCGTGTGATCTTAGTTGTGACTACTATAGGACATGACCGAGGCTATCGCCGTGTGATCTTAGTTGTGACTACTATAGGACATGACCGAGGCTATCGCCGTGTGATCTTAGTTGTGACTACTATAGGACATGACCGAGGCTATCGCCGTGTGATCTTAGTTGTGACTACTATAGGACATGACCGAGGCTATCGCCGTGTGATCTTAGTTGTGACTACTATAGGACATGACCGAGGCTATCGCCGTGTGATCTTAGTTGTGACTACTATAGGACATGACCGAGGCTATCGCCGTGTGATCTTAGTTGTGACTACTATAGGACATGACCGAGGCTATCACCGTGTGATCTTAGTTGTGACTACTATTGGACATGACCGAGGCTATCACCGTGTGATCTTAGTTGTGACTACTATAGGACATGACCGAGGCTATCACCGTGTGATCTTAGTTGTGACTACTATAGGACATGACCGAGGCTATCGCCGTGTGATCTTAGTTGTGACTACTATTGGACATGACCGAGGCTATCACCGTGTGATCTTAGTTGTGACTACTATAGGACATGAGCGAGGCTATCGCCGTGTGATCTTAGTTGTGACTACTATAGGACATGAGCGAGGCTATCGCCGTGTGATCTTAGTTGTGACTACTATAGGACATGACCGAGGCTATCGCCGTGTGATCTTAGTTGTGACTATAGGACATGACCGAGGCTATCGCCGTGTGATCTTAGTTGTGACTACTATAGGACATGAGCGAGGCTATCGCCGTGTGATCTTAGTTGTGACTACTATAGGACATGACCGAGGCTATCACCGTGTGATCTTAGTTGGTCCAGAAGTATTTGAGTGCTAACATTTGATTGCACTTTTACAGATTCCATTCTCAAAATTCTTCCTCTCTAGTCGCGGGAGGGTACAAGATGATCAACATCCTCTCTGGTTGGACAAAGTAAGAAAAATGATACTCTAAATACTACATAGTACTCAGACAAGGGTAAAATGATGATTCACTTGCAACTCTTAATGTCCATTTTGTGCTCCTAGGTCAACACCATAGGAATAACGTTGGGTGACAAGGCAGACGGTCCATTTCAACTGGAGATTGATTTTGTTGCCGTGTGTAAGGACCTTGCACACACAGAAGAGTTTGCATATGAGGTATACAAGAGGAACCCTGAAGTCTGAGGACAACAAGCATCACCCACCAAGTCCGCCCCCCCCCCCAAAAAAAAATCTGCTTCAGGAAATGCCAAATTTACTACATGTATTTACAATTCTGGAACAAGTACAACAACTTATACGCACTGTAAAACACGTGAATTACAGATGACCCAAATAGTTAACATGTTAATGTGAACAATAAGTAATAGTGAAGTTGTTTGAGGAACTACAGAGTAAAAATTTAACAATCACAACAGCTTAGAACAGTACAGAGGACAGATGCAGTAAAAACAGGGTCTAATCTTTACAGAAGAGTTGGGTTGGAGGGTTGGGGGGGGGGAGAGTGACAATAATTAGGTCATGACGAGGCCTCGTCTGGCTCCAAGCATGTTCTCTTTCTTCTGCTTCCTGTCTTCAGTCTGTTTTGTCCTCCTTTCCTCCCTAGAATAAAAATAAAATATGGAAATAAATACAGCCAGTCGGAAAGAGAACAAGTTTCAGGACAGACTCAATTAGTTCCCTTGGACTTTTTTTTCATTGAGTAATCAATGAACGATTGACAAAAGCTGGGAATTCAATTACTCAAATTCCCCCTCCACTTTTAACTTTTTTTTGTTCCCGACACTGACCTTGTCTGAACCGGGTGCTGTTTGTAGTTCTTCTGGTGTGAAAGAACAATCTGAGACTGGTCAACTGTGTTCTCCTTGGTCTCTCCATAAGGCTTCAGCTTCCCTACAGACACGGATAAACCGGGGCGTTATCGACCAGACACGGATAAACCGGGGCGTTATCGACCAGACACGGATAAACCGGGGCGTTGTCGGCCAGACACGGATAAACCGGAGCGTTGTCGGCCAGACACGGATAAACCGGGGCGTTGTCGGCCAGACACGGATAAACCGGGGCGTTATTGACTTACCCATGTGAGGCTTGTAGGTGAGAGGCTTAGAGAGACTGGCCTTCAGATCAAAGTTGGCCTTGTTGGTTCCAGGAGTGATAGAAAGAACACTGGTGTTTGCATTGAACACAAATGCTGTTCCTTATAAAAGAAAAAAGGGACAAATACCAAAGTTAACAGGAAGAAATCAATTCAGTTGTAATGCATAGATAATGGATAATAGATAACGATAATGGATAATGATAATGGTTCATAGATAATGATACTGGATAATAGATCATGATAATAGATAATGACAATGGATAATAGCTAATGATAATAGATAATGGATAATGATACTGGACAATAGATAATGACAATGGATAATAGATAATGGTTCATAGATAATGATAATGGTTCATAGATAATGATACTGGATAATAGATCATGACAATAGATAATGACAATGGATAATAGCTAATGATAATAGATAATGGATAATGATACTGGACAATAGATAATGATAATGGATAATGATACTGGATAATAGATCATGATAATGATACTGGATAATAGATCATGGATAATAGCTAATGATAATAGATAATGATACTGGACAATAGATAATGATAATAGATAATGATAATAGATACTGGATAATAGATAATGATACTGGATAATGATAATGATAATGGATAATAGATAATGATAATAGATAATGATACTGGATAATAGATAATGATAATGCAAAGTAAAGACTACATAGAAATTAAATTTAACGTGATCTAGATCTAGAGAGGACGTTACCTGGCGTCTTGGTGCTAGAGGGAACAGAGGGCTTGTTGACTTCACGTTTCCCGCCAACTTTAGTCTCTTTCCCAGGAGTGACGAGTTCCACACGGGTTGACGCGCGCGCCGGGGTCTTGACCATGGGCCTCTTGTGCTCATTATCCTGAGTAGCCTGAGAGAACCTTTACACAAACCAACAGTTGGACTTAATCTATAACATTTCATTCTAGAAAACGGTCACCTTGAACATAAAGCTAGTGAGTTAACTTTATTTTGCAGCAACTCGTCATGGTGTGAAGTTCATCACTAGAGGTTTACCTAGAACTTTCAGTTAGCACTGTAAAGTACTTGGTACTAACTAAATCAGACCAATATTTTTTTTTAAAGACTCACCGGACATTGATCCTGCAAGTGGACAGGACTGTGGGTCTGAATGGAACAACAGTGTCCTTCTGAGGGGAGTTGGTGCCAGAGACTCGGGTCTGTCTGAGTTTGTCTGTAGCTGGCTTGCTGGCTGAGAGTCTACTTTTATCAGTGGCAGATTTGATGCCTGAGAATCGGGTCTGTCTGCGTTGGTCTGTGGCAGGTCTCTGGGATGCTGGGCTGAACAGGGAGGCACAGCTCGACATCTGGAAAACACAATCAAGGACTGATCACACCAAGCAACAATTGAATAGGAATCAATTAAGATGCTAAAAAAAGATTCAATATGTACTGCTTACCCCCGTTTTTCCTTCAGTCGGGCGAGAAAGAGTCTTATCGGAGAGAACCTAAAGAATTTAAAAATACAATATATAATTAACCATTTGATAAATTTATGAATTAGCTATGCTATTTTGTAATTAATAGTTCCTTGGGCTTATTTGAGATTGAACATCAAACCCCCACCTTGACCACAACACAAACACCACCTCTATTATACACACTGCTCAAAAAAAAATAAGGGAACACTTAAACAACACAATGTAACTCCAAGTCAATCACACTTCTGTGAAATCAAACTGTCCACTTAGGAAGCAACACTGATTGACAACAAATGTCACATGCTGTTGTGCAAATGGAATAGACAACAGGTGGAAATTATAGGCAATTAGCAAGACACCCCCAATAAAGGAGTGGTTCTGCAGGTGGGGACCACAGACCACTTCTCAGTTCCTATGCTTCCTGGCTGATGTTTTGGTCACTTTTGAATGCTGGCGGTGCTTTCACTCTAGTGGTAGCATGAGACGGAGTCTTACAACCCACACAAGTGGCTCAGGTAGTGCAGCTCATCCAGGATGGCACATCAATGCGAGCTGTGGCAAGAAGGTTTGCTGTGTCTGTCAGCGTAGTGTCCAGAGCATGGAGGCGCTACCAGGAGACAGGCCAGTACATCAGGAGACGTGGAGGAGGCCGTAGGAGGGCAACAACCCAGCAGCAGGACCGCTACCTCCGCCTTTGTGCAAGGAGGAGCACTGCCAGAGCCCGGCAAAATGACCTCCAGCTGGCCATAAATGTGCATGTGTCTGCTCAAACGGTCAGAAACTGACTCCATGAGGGTGGTATGAGGGCCCGACGTCCACAGGTGTGGGTTGTGCTTACAGCCCAACACCGTGCAGGACGTTTGGCATTTGCCAGAGAACACCAAGATTGGCAAATTCACCACTGGCGCCCTGTGCTCTTCACAGATGAAAGCAGGTTCACACTGAGCACATGTGACAGACGTGACAGTCTTGAGACGCCGTGGAGAACGTTCTGCTGCCTGCAACATCCTCCAGCATGACCGGTTTGGCGGTGGGTCAGTCATGGTGTGGGGTGGCATTTCTTTGGGGGGCCGCACAGCCCTCCATGTGCTCACCAGAGGTAGCCTGACTGCCATTAGGTACCGAGATGAGATCCTCAGACCCCTTGTGAGACCATATGCTGGTGCGGTTGGCCCTGGGTTCCTCCTAATGCAAGACAATGCTAGACCTCATGTGGCTAGAGTGTGTCAGCAGTTCCTGCAAGAGGAAGGCATTGATGCTATGGACTGGCCCGCCCGTTCCCCAGACCTGAATCAAATTGAGCACATCTGGGACATCATGTCTCGCTCCATCCACCAACGCCACGTTGCACCCCAGACTGTTCAGGAGTTGGCGGATGCTTTAGTCCAGGTCTGGGAGGAGATCCCTCAGGAGACCATCCGCCACCTCATCAGGAGCATGCCCAGGCGTTGTAGGGAGGTCATACAGGCACGTGGAGGCCCCACACACTACTGAGCCTCATTTTGACTTGTTTTAAGGACATTTGGATCAGCCTGTAGTGTGGGTTTCCACTTTAATTTTGAGTGTGACTCCAAATCCAGACATCCATGGGTTGATAAATTTGATTTCCATTGATAATTTGTGTGACTTTGTTGTCAGCACATTCAACTATGTAAAGAAAAAAAGTATTTAATAAGAATATTTCATTCATTCAGATCTAGGATGTGTTATTTTAGTGTTCGCTTTACTTTTTTTAAGCAGTGTAGTTCAATTCTGACCCTGCGAGGTCCAGAGACCGCTGGTTTTCTGTTCTACCTGATAATTAAAATTGCACCCACCTGGTATCCCAGGTCTAAATTAGTCCCTGATTAAAAAACACAGTGGAACTGGCTTTAAGGTCCAGAGTTGAGGGATATAGTTCATTTACCTTCAGTTCCTTCACGGAACTTCTGAACAAATCAACTTGCTTGGTCTTCCTTTCCACGTATGAATCGATTGACTCCATCCTCTTGAAATGTGCCTCGTGGAGCTTTCTGAAGTCTACAATAGAAAGGGTGTAAATAATATAAATATATATATTTTTTCTTTTCTTCTCTCCCCCAGGTCAGAATTTTCACTACTTATCTTGAGGCTTAATATATTCCCAGACAGACATTGTTTCAAGCAAGGACCTAAAACAATGTTTTATCTTGAATGTTTTAGATCCTGTAGCTACAGAACATATGATTCAGATGACTAACTTGGTGTCGTAGGCTTCAGCATCGACTTAGTCCTCTTCAGGAGCCCCTCGTGGCGAGGGATCTTTCCTACTGGCTTCCCCACCTTCTGTCCCTCTCCTATGCAAAGCAATATGAGAATGTGATCAATAATTATTTATTTTTAAAAACATTTTAGTAAATTTAGCAGATGTTCTTATCCAGAGCGACTTACAGGAGCAATTAGGGTAAGTGCCTTGCTCAAGGACAGAAAGATTTTTTTTACCGACTCTGGTCTTTGAACCACCAACCTCTTGGTTACTTGCCCAATGCTCTTAACTGCTAGGCTACCTGCCACCCTAATGATGTTACTGAAACCAGAGTTGATGCTCTACATAAAACACTTCCACGTCCACCAGACTAACCTTTCTCAAAAGTCACTGCTGCGGCTGCATCTTTGTGGCCAGGTTCAGGCTGTGTCTGAACATTGGTTTTCTGTGACTCCTCTACTGGTGCTGCCACCCCAGAATCATTAGCGGCAGACGTTTTCCTTCTCTTAACACTCCCTTGGTCGATTCTGGGTTCAACCAGCTTCTCAAAGATCTAGATCAAAAACACCATAGTTCAGTTTCTCAGAGCAAACACATATCCTTTCTTAACATAAAGACACATGGAGACCACTGTCGGGGCACACACACACCTCTTCCTCATCTTCAGGCTCCTTCCTCTTCTTCGGTCGCCCTCTACCGCGACGTTTGGTAACAAACTCCCGAGCTTGTTGTTTTAGGAAAGGCTCATCGTCAACCTGTGATGAATTGTTGACTTCCTGGGTTGAGTTGATGTCATCCTGTGCAGCGATGCCAGTCTCATCTCCCTGCTAAATACACAACCAGAGGTTTGTAAAATTACAACGCAAACATAGCTAGTTATAAAACACACGGAAAGAAAGTTAAGGAGAAATCGGTGTACCTTGCGGATCGCGTAGAAGTGTAATAAGTTGCGCTTTTTAAAGGTCAAGTGCACAAATTACAGTGAAATGCCGTTCTTGCAAAGAAGTTCTTATCCCAACAACGCAGTAATCGATATCAATTTACACCTGTATTTAACTAGGCAAGTCGGTGAAGAACAAATTCTTATTGACAAAGACAGCCTACCCCGGCCAAACCCAGAAGACACGGGGCCAATTGTGCTCTTCCCTATGGGACTCCCAATCACGGCCGGATGTGATACAGTCTGGATTCAAACAAGGGACAGTAGTGACACCTCTAGCACTGAGATGCAGAACCTTAGACCGCTGCGCCACTCAGGAGCCCTATGCGGTAATCAATGTAGTAGTATAAAGTACGTGCATAGTCACTTTACCTCTACCTACATGTAAATGTTACCCTCGACTAATCTGTACCTTGACTCTGTACCTGTACCCCTTGTATATAGCCCTGTTACTGCTATTTTATTGTTGCTCTTAAAAAATTTGTCATTTTTCTAATTTTCTTGTTTACATTTACATGTAAGTCATTTAGCAGACGCTCTTATCCAGAGTTTACTTCCAAGTTGATTTAGTAAATACCTTTACACATCTGCATTGTTGGTTAAAAGGCTTGTAAAGTATGTTGTATTATAGGCGCATGTGACAAATTTAAAAAATTGTGATTTTAAGTCAAATAGAACAAGAACAAAAAACGAGAAAGAGAGAGGAAAAAATAAAGAAATAAAGATAATTTGAACAGAAGTTGGAGGGAGCTTCAAGCCAGAACTTAACGCACAACATCTCCCTGCTGCTGGAAATGCTCCTTGATCACCTTCAGAAGTTTATCAGCCTTTAAAAAAAAACACAAACACAAAGTTAGCAAGGTTATACACTGCAAAACAACGTGATGGATAAATATAGTAAATTAACGTTAGCTAACCCACAAACAACCCAATACAGTTACTGTTTACGATTTATGGTACCTTCAGTTTTGAGGTTTTGAGCCCAATCTCCTTCGCAAGACTGCGTAATTCGGCATACTTCATGGAATCCAATTCCATTTTTATTTATTTTTTCGTGTTTTACCGAAGAAAAAAAAAAGAAATTAAGTTTGTCGCTTGAACACGTTTTTATCTAATCCGCTCCGACTCACAGACAATTTATTTTGTGGCGCCTGACGGTTAAAATGCTCAGGTTCAAAAAACTGGAGTATAAGACATTTGATTGGCTGGCGGATGTACACGGAAGTACCTCGCAACCAATCAAAACTAATTTATATTAGCACCTCGGTTCTCCACTAGATGGCAGTAAAAACACGGAATAAAACAACCGAAAAAGGACACTTAATAAAATATATGTTTTGGGTCAGAAGTTGAAATAACGTACGTGACATTTTAAATAAAATAATAGAAACATGTATGATTTCGAGTCATTTCAATACTGCGATACAAATGACCAAAGCCTGGAGAATGAGTCAGTGAACCAAGCCATTCTTGGGCATCCAGCAACTTTCCATTGAGGACGATTGGAACAGTGTGGGCTGATTCCCGAGCGATATGTGAAGAGGCAACATGTCAAACTCACTCAATTTGTCTTAGTAAGTTGCTCCATTACAACTAACTAGTTAGGTGTTTAATGTTTTGCCAACAAGAAATCCAATGGAATATTACTAGTGTCTGAGAGGTGTTTGAACCAGCAAACGCTGCACCTATGAGTAACTCGTACTAAACGTAGGGCGGAGACCCCTCGAGCACGGTTGGCCAACTGGCTTCTTCATTGGTGGTTTATCGGTTGGCATTGGTTATTGTTTGGCATCCAACGTTATGGTGCATTACCACCACCTACTGTACTGGAGTGTGGGCCAGAGACAGGGAAAAACGAAATCCTACCTGCCAGCCCTATTGCTCTTAAAAAAAGATAACTAAATATTTGAGAGGATATCTAATATGACGTTTTACTCAATATACTATTTAAACTAATTTCCCGAATCCCCTTCTCCTTCATACTAGATCTCAGCCTCACTAGACGTCAGTTCTCCTCACCAGGGCCTGTTG